>NW_015386467.1:544721-568472 GCF_001527695.2 Protobothrops mucrosquamatus
ATGCTGAGACTCTAGAAAGAGTACAGAGAAGAGCAACAAAGATGATTAGGGGACTGGAGGCTAAAACATATAAGGAACGGTTGCTGGAATTGGGTATGTCTAGTTTAACAAAGAGAAGGACGAGGGGGGACATGATAGCAGTGTTCCAATATCTCAGGGGCTGCCACAAAGAAGAGGGAGTCAAGCTATTCTCCAAGGCACCTGAAGGAAGGACAAGAAGCAATGGATGGAAACTAATCAAGGAGAGAAGCAACCTAGAACTAAGGAGAAACTTCCTGACAGAACAATTAACCAATGGAACAACCTGCCTCCAGAAGCGGTGAATGCTCCAACACTGGAAGTTTTTAAGAAGAGACTGGACAGCCATTTGTCCAAAATAGTGTAGGGTTTCCTGCCTGAGCAGGGGGTTGGACTCGATGAACTCCAAGGTCCCTTCCAACTTTTTTTATTATTATTATTATTATTATTATTATTATTATTATTATTATTATTATTATTATTGTTGTTGTTGTTGTTGTTGTTGTTGTTAATAATAATAATAATAATAATAATAATAATAATAATAATAATAATAATAATTCTACTTTACTATAAAGCTAGATTGATAGAAACTTGCAAGTCTGAAAGTCTCCTTTCCAACCCAAGAAGTTAGGGAAGGCTTCTAGCCCCACCCATTATCAGTTGAGAACTATGCTGTCTCTTATCTGACTATTCCCTTGGCAGCGTCTCTGCTCAGTTTTTCAGTGATACTGAAAGCTAGAAATGAGAAACAGTTTATTTTTGTATTTGTTTCTTTTCATTCAAATTTCTGCTTTCTTCTATTTTTGTTCCTTATATATTTCAGCCTACCAAGGAATTTGTGATTAATAGATATTTAGTATGATAAATGTTGAATAGAAAAGAGTCAAGAGAGGATGTTTCTACATTCCTACATCTAAATGTGCAGGCTGAGTAGCTATTTTTCATTTAAAATAATAAGCATTAGTGGATTAATTAAAAAGAATAGCATTGCATCACGTGCAGTAGGAGAGATGTGTTGCAGTTCCTGTCCACTAGGGAGTTTCGTCTGATGGGACCCAGGGAGACGACCCTTTTCTGCTCTGGTGCCCATTTGGAATACCCTCTGAGGTGAGGTTAGCCTGAACCCTTATTGTCTTCCAGAAAGCCCCCGAACTCTCTCTCTCTCTCTCTCTCTCTCTCTCTCTGTGTGTGTGTTTAAATCAAGCCTGAGAATCCCTAACAGCAAAGAGTCCATGCATCTTATGTAATCATCTCATAATCAGTTTTTATTATTTGTTTTAATAGGTTTTTTATTAGGTTTTAATACTTGGTTTTATACTACACTGCCTAGAATCATCTTGTATGAGACAGGCAGCCATATAAATTTGATGAATGCATACATACATATGCAAAGTCATTTGGCAACACAGATTATTAACTTCATATCAACAAAGCAGGAAAGTTCTACTCTTATTCAATGCAACTCTTAGAATGGTGGGAAAGAAACAGGACACATATCTAATGTAATACAATTAATTTAAAGGAAGTGGTTTTTGAATAGGAGGGAGCATTCCTGTTTATCCCTGTTTATCTATTCCTGTTTATCCCTGACTATGTGATACTGGAAAGTGATATGGTTGTTTTAATGAGTACAGACATGTGCTATATCATCCCTTCCATGAATTCCAAAGCATCTCATCTAAGTGAAATCCAAAGTATTACACAAACCTAAAATCCAAACTCTATTTCTTTCTATTAATGAAAGCATTGCCTATCTCCTTCTGAAATATGTCTCCACAAAGGAGTGTGCTAAGTTGCTGTATCACTTCATATATTACAAGATTCAGTGAGATCAGAGCTCCACATTAACTCTGTGTGCAGCCTCAAATTGTTTTTCAATATGGGTGAGTCTATAATAAGGATTTTGATGGAAGTGCATGTTACATTAGAAAAAAATACTTGTGATTGATGCAAAAATATATTCTAGCTAAGATTTTGGAATTCATTCCATTTTAATGATTTGATCACCTTGATATCACCTATAGTTTTACATTGAAAAGACATATGCATACTGTAAGTCCTCAGCTTAAAAGATTAAATAGAGGAAGGGGGGATTAACTCCCAAATGTCTGTCATATTGGGCTAATTATCTGTGGTGATATATTTCCTTTGTTTCAATATATGTCATTTACATAATTTTATTAATTGATGCAAAAAAAAATTAATTTCATTATATATTTAAGTGTCTTCTCTAAACTACTTTGCTGAGCAAACCTTACCATTATATCAGGAGAATGTCCAGAAGGAAATTTTGTCTGTTATATCGAAGTATGCTAAATGGACAACTGTTGAAAGGATTAACTTTTGTACAGACAAAATTCAAACTCCTCAAATATTACTAACAGGTCTCCATTATTCAATAAACTATTGAAGAGTTCTTCAGCAATATATTTACTGAAAATATTTTTTCCTACTAAGACCTAGAATCAAAATCAGCCTATTCATCTACCATCTAGATAGAAGGCTAAGGAAAGAAGCAATACAAGAAAAGGGAAAAGGGAATTCACAGGCCTGACTTCTCAATGCCTAAAGTAAAAAAATCCCATTTTTCATTCTACTATACGTAACCTTCGACAGTGATGTGCAGTGGGCATGCATGGGATTTGTGGTTTTTCTTACAACCACATTTCTGTGATTGGCCTTGTGTGCATGTGAAAGATGTCTGCAAAAACAAGAGGAAGACCTTCATAATGAAAAGGAGGGCCTTTTCAGCATCTGTTACCTTTCGTGAAGTGCCCTTTACATTTACCAAGATAAGTGTTTCGTTGGAGGGAACACACACTTCAGCGTGTTAATTGGCAGCACTTAGCTATCGGTAAGAGCTTTTATATGAAAGCCTAATGCACAAATTAATGGAGTAATCCTCCTTGCTATTCAGTGGGCCAGCTCCTGAAATTGTTCCTTATAAAGTGAGCTCTTAATGATTACTCTGAGGTTCATGCTGCTAAGCAATATGAGGTGTAGCAAAAAGATCCAGCTACTCCTGTTAACAAGTTTGAGATTGTGGAGGAGCCCCTGAAAAGCATGTATATTATTTTATTTATTTATGTTGGTTCTCCCTGCTTCAATTCAAAGAGGTTTAAATATAATTTAAAAGCCAATGATAAATAATATCAAATGAAAATAGTAATAGTCAGAATATCAATATATTAACAGAGGGATATAGGTGACTCTGTAATTCATCCCTAAAGACCTTCTGGGAGAGCAGGTCTTACTAGCTTCTGAAAAGTTGTAAGAGTGGGGGTTATACTTACTTCAATGGGCATACTGCTCTATAGGAGACTTCTACTAAGAACGCCTGCTATTGGCCCCCCTCTTAGTAGGTGGAGCAGATGGCAATACCTGTGGGTGGAAACACCTAGCAAGAGTCATACCTTGCAGGCATTTCCTAGATATCTAGGTTGGTTGCACAGAAAACAATTTTTCAGATACTCAGCTCCCAAGCAATATAGGGCTTTAAAGGTAGGAATCAACATCTTGAATTGCAGTCAGAAACATACTGGTAACCAATGCACCTCTCACAACAATGGTATGATGCAGCAGTATCATGTCACTTAAATAAGGTTTTGGGCTGTTGCATTCTGGACCAGTTTCTGAGTGATCTTCAAAGACAACCCCATGTAGAATGATTAGAGTAATCCATTGGAGAAACAAACACATGAATGCCTGTCCTCAGAGTACAATTGAGCCTGCAATCTTCCATTGTTGAACAAAGCAATTGTTAAGGAAGACATCAAGTGACTGTTTTATTCAACAACTGCAATCTTGACTCTCCCAGTTATGGACGTTAAGCAATTGAATGGGAGGGCACTTAGGGAGTGGGGAGGCCCTGGGAGACCCAGCATAGGTTACAGAGCCCATCAGTATGTGGAAAGCTGACGCAGACCAGGAGTCCCAGGCTGGCTACTACAGAGGTCATCAGCACTCAGAAAGTTGCTGTGGACTAGAAGGCTTGGGATGGCCTTCTAGTCCACAGTGTGCATAAATTGCTCTACTTACCTTTGTATTTTTTCTATAGCTCCTGACAGGTGTGCCCAGCCGATGTGATACACAGCCTTCCTTTAGAGGCCACATTACACCAATCTGTGAGAGGGTCCCATTCTCACAATCATTCAAAAGTTTATTTTTCAAATCAGCAGTTTTCCTTGTACCAATAAACCCTGTAGTAGTTGGCATGCACATCTCAGGTGAGGTACAGTGGAGAGGCCTGGGCCTTCAGGGCCATTGGCAGCTTTGTGCATACTGCTGATCCTGTAATCAGCCAAGATCTCCCAGGGAATGGGATGGAGAGTAGGCCAGAGCAGCACAAGCTTTGCGTATGCTACTGGACTGGGTAATTAAACTGGGTAAAATGGGGCTGTTGCAGTACCCTTGCGGTTGATCATAAAGGTGGATAGACTACCAGGTGCCTGAATGTTAATCATGTGACCATGGGTGCTGCAAGGATTGTAACTGCAGGTACAGGTCATAAGTCCCTTAGATCAGCACCATCATACTTTCGAACAGTAGCTGAAGGAACAGTATTAAGCAAGGGGACTACCCATATCTATTTTCTTGCTTGTTTTGAGTCTGAGCTTGTTTTTCCCTTTCCAGATGCTGGCATTCTCCAGGTACTGTGTCAGGTCTTGCATCATATATTTGACTAGATCTAGGTTGAAGTTCAACTGAGCATCATCAGCATATTGAGAATATTTTGTCCTGAACCAAAGGATTAATTAATTTGGTCATTAATTTTATTGATTTTAAGAAAGCATTTGACAGTGTCCACCAAGAATCGCTCTGGCAGATCCTACATTTATACTGTTGGTGTACCAACAGTATTTATTACTATCTTTAAGGTCTTATAATTATGATGAAACTGCTGTGTTAAGGCGAAAAACGGCCATATGGACTTCTTCAAAATTACTACCAGACAAGGCTGTATTTTATCACCACTTCTTTTCCTCAGGACCCTTGACTATGTTTTACAATGAAAATCACGTACCAGGAAAGGCATTAATTATTCTGATCAAGGCCATCTTGGAAACCTGGATTTTACAGATGATATTGCCTTACTTGAGGGAGAAGATACGAAATGATGACTGCCTTAGATGAAGAAGCAACCAAAATTGGCCTCAGGATAAGTGTCAAGAAATCAAACATCATGCATGTGAGCTCCACCACACAAATACGGGGATTCGCACTCAGACAACAGCAACTTTAGAAAGTAGAAAAGTTAATCTATTTGGGTAGTATAATCACCCAAAAAGGAGATGCAGAGATAGGTATTAAGTGCCGCATTGGAAAAGCAACAGCTGTTTTCCAGAGTATGAATAAAAACTGGTCCTCATCATCTATACCACTGAAACTTAATTCTGTTTGCTTGCCTCTATAGTGATCACACCAGCCATTTATGCCAGTAAGACCTGGAAGATGTCAGCGAGTATTAACAAAAGACTCGATGTTGTCCAATAAAGATGCCTTCGCTGAATCCTAAAGATTCACTATTTTGACCATATTACTAATGAAGAAGTTTCTGCTGCAAATTACATAATATTGTCGTATGCAAAAGATTCCAATTTGCCAGTCATATTCTTTGTATGGAAAACAATCAAATGGCAATGAGATGGCAATGAGATGGCCCCCCTCCAATATAAAAAAGAGTCCCCCCCCAAAAAAAATTCATGACGATGAAATTTCATGGAAGACTTAAAGATTCTTAACACTACATGGAAGATGCTGAAGTAATCGCCCCAAACCGAAAATGCTAGAGATCCCTTGCTGCCCAATATGCTACATAGCACAGGAGGAGCTAATGCTAATGCATCAAAGGATGATCTCTCCTAACTGTTTCTATATAGAAGTTAACTAGGATATGAGAAAAGACTGGGCTTTGAAACACACCATAATGGTTTAAATAACTGTTACTTATTTTTTATGTTTCAATGACTTTTGCAGTTGTATTTTTTGGTTGGTTTTTTATTGTTTTGTTATACTTTGTTATACTTTCAACTTTGTAACATGTAAGAGGCATGGAAGTAAGATAAGCAGCTATATAAATTTAACAGACAAATGAAGTGTTTCACAGATTGCTAATGTATCTAGAAGAACATGGGTGCTTTGCATTCCTTCCATCAAAGTCCTATAACAAGTCAACCATGAGAGCAATCAATATAATTTTCATCCTATGCTTGAGCCTGGAATCAAATTGCCATAGGTCTAGGTATTTCATATTTCATATCTTCCAGAGTTTTAAGTATACCTCCACTTAAAGCAATCTTAATAAAAAATAGGTGGTTGGGTATTAGATGGCAGCTGGCTATTTCCAGATGGTGATTCTTGAGAAGTAAGTGAACTAGTGCTTTTTAAGATTCCCAGAATCTCCCCTTCCTTCAAAGAACTTTTCCTCAAAGGACTATTTTGGATGAACCATTTTCCAATCATTTTGACCAGGTAAATAGTGTTTACAAAGAACACAAAGAATTATTTCTACTTCTTCAACTTCCATGGGTTCAAAAACTTCTCATTTAATATTACAAGGTATTATATCTGTCAGTTCAACAGATTTTGTCTATCAAATTTACATTTCAGAGCAAATGGAAACAATTTTACTCACAAAGTACACAAGGCAATATTCACCATAATTTGTTGACCTCTTTATCACAAATGTTGCCAATAATTTAGTACTGAGAAGGGAGTAAATTCATATTCTGGTTATTTCTGAGAGTTTGTGATCTGTTAGGAGGAATGTCTTTCTTCCTAATATAGCTTCAATCCACAAAGAATGAGGCAAAATGGCAGGAAGAATCCTTTAGGACAGCAGTTCCCAACTGTTTTTATACCCCGCACCCCTAGAATGCTTCTGATATATTCTCACACCCCTTACAAAAGCAATACCTGGTTATGCACATACGCTATAATTTTGAAACTTCTAAACCCAAATTTTCACATCCCATGGAATATCATCTCACACCCTTGGTTGGGAACCCCTGCTTTAGGACAACCTTTCTTACTTGGTAGCCTTTAGAGATACTGAACTCTATCTCCCATCAGTCTTAATCACTTCTGGAATGCTGGCTAAAAATGATGAGTTTACAATCCAACACATCTGAAGGGCTCTCAAGCTGAAGTAGAAATGTTGCAGTGTCAAAGATGAGTCTAGTATAACACAAAGGTGCTTTTTCATAAGGCAACTGGACTTTCTTTTTTCTCTTTGAAGACATTTTGCTTCTCAACCAAGAAACTTCTTCAGCTCTGACTGGATGGTGGGGAATGGAAGGATTTATAGTCCTTGCAGACAGCTGGTCATTTGCATTCTTGTAGCGAATCATTGATGCCACCTGGAGGCTTATCTGTGTTGTCAGTGTCACCTAAGTAGTGCAAACGGGTGTGGAGCTTTCTTGAAACTGTTGAAAGGACTGTGTTGTAGACTGAAGATAGATGATGTCGTATCCCTCCCCCTCTGTTGAGAGAGAGGGCTGTTCAGTTTTGACATAGATGGCCTCTATGGATGTTTTGGACAGATAGGACCAGTGGTTTGAAAGAGGTCAAAGAGGCCATCTATGCCAAAATTGAACAGCCCTCTCGCAACAGAGGGGCATCATCTATCTCCAGTCTACAACACAGTCCTTTCAGCAGTTCCAAGAAGGCTCCACATTCATTTGCACCACTCAGGTGATCCTGAGGACACCCATAAGCCTCCAGGTGGAATCAATGACTCTCTAAAAGAATGCAAATGACTAGCTGTCTGCAAGGAATATAAAGCCTTCCATTCCCCACCATCCAGTCAGAGCTGAAGAAGCTTCTTGGATGAGAAGCAAAATGTCTTCAAAGAGAAAAAAGAAAGTCCAGTTGCCTTGTGAAAAAGCACCTTTGGGACAACCATGATCTGGATGACTGAGAATTTCCATAGAGTCTAGTATAATAATAATAATAATAATAATAATAATAATAATAATAATAATAATAATAATAATAATAATAATAATAATAATAATAATAATAATAACAACAACAACAACAACAACAACAACAAAGTTGGAAGGGACCTTGGAGGTCATCGAGTCCAACCCCCTGCTCAGGCAGGAAACCCTACACCATTTCAGACAAATGGCTGTCCAGTCTCTTCTTAAAAACTTCCAGTGTTGGAGCATTCACCACTTCTGGAGGCAGGTTGTTCCATTGGTTAATTGTTCTAACTGTCAGGAAGTTTCTCCTTAGTTCTAAGTTGCTTCTCTCCTTGATCAGTTTCCATCCGTTGCTTCTCGTCCTGCCTTCAGGTGCCTTGGAGAATAGCTTGACTCCCTCTTCTTTGTGGCAGCCCCTGAGATATTGGAACACTGCTATCATGTCCCCCCTCATCCTTCTCTTCGTTAAACTAGACATACCCAATTGCAGCAACCGTTCCTTATATGTTTTAGCCTCCAGTCCCCTAATCATCTTTGTTGCTCTTCTCTGTACTCTTTCTAGAGTCTCAGCATTTTTTTTTTACATCGTGGTGACCAAAACTGGATGCAGTATTCCAAGTGTGGCCTTACCAAGGCATTGTAAAGTGGTATTAATACATCACGTGATCTTGATTCTATCCCTCTGTTAATGCAGCCAAGCACTGAGTTGGCTTTTTTGGCAGCTGCAGCACACTGCTGGCTCATATTTAAGTGAGTGTCCACTAGGACTCCGAGATCCCTCTCACAGTTACTACTATTGAGCAAGGTACCTCCTATACTATACCTGTACATTTGGTTTTTCTTGCCTAAATGTAGAACCTTACTTTTTTCACCATTGAATTTCATTTTGTTAGATAGCGCCCAGTGTTCAAGTCTGTCCAGGTCCTCCTGTATCTTAAGCCTGTCTTCTGGAGTGTTGGCTATTCCTGCCAGCTTGGTGTTATCCGCAAATTTGATGAGTTCCCCATCTATCCCCTCGTCCAAATTGTTGATGAAGATGTTGAAGAGCACTGGGCCTAGAACAGAGCCCTGGGGCACCCCACTACACATTTCCCTCCATGTAGATGCACTTCCATTGAGGACCACACGCTGAATACGGCCAGTCAGCCAGCTACGAATCCATCTGGTGGTGATGCTGTCTAACCCACTTTTTTCTATCTTATCGAGTAGTAGGTTGTGATCTACTTTATCAAATGCCTTACTGAAGTCCAAGTAAATTATATCCACAGCATTCCTCTGATCCACTAAATAATTATAAATAATATTGGTTTTCAATCTCCCTACTGGTTTTCAATCTCACATGCTGACCCAAATGTTTTGCTTTATGTAGTTTTCTCAATTCTTCAAATCAATGAATTTTTGTCAAAGCATAACCTCTCCATGGATCTTAGCCATTCAGAAATACTGATTCATTCAGTGAGTTAAGTTTGAGCTCCAAATGGACATGGCGAGTGATAAACTCTTCAAGATAACCAACTTTATTAGGGCATAGGTTTTCCTACTAAGAGATTCCATGAGTGATTTACTGCACAGACTAACATGGCTCTTCTCCATTATTTCAAGGCAGGCAGGCAATATTTGCAGCAATTGCAAACTTTTTTATGATGAATCTAAGTTATGTCAATTGAGCAGCTGAGACAATGGAATTTACATTTCTTTTCCTTCAACTTTATTGTTACACCCACTTTATTCAAGTTCTATTAAACATGCAATACTAATTCTGCAATCTCTGGGTAATATAAGTAGCAAATTGTGCATTACAAGGCTATTAAACCTGTTGAAATTCACTATGACTCATTCAAAGAAACAAAAGCTCATATAAAAGCTTTGGAGAAATATTAATTTCTATATAATTGTAATTAAATGTAGCTATATTTTCTTACCACTGTTAGCAAAAAAAATCTTAGTTTTGCAGGAATAAATGCTACAAGATTATAATCTCTTAAAATGCACTTCTCTTTTTTTTATAATGAAAAGGACTTCCCTTGTAGTTCAGTTGGCTAGTTTACCATTCTACTTCCCACAATAGCCAAAGTTATACACCATGAAACTACAGCAAAATGTGGGGGAAGCAGTTTTCTTCTACTGCTACAGAATAGCAATTCTCTGCTACTATTGCTGCTGTTGTTCAATAAAATGATATGCAGTTCTGTGGACTTTTAAGCATCTCAGATGCAATATTCTATAGTTTTAAATACTGTTTTTCCCCAGGAGGTTTGTCTCACAAAACCCTATTAAATTATGATTCATTCTCAATTCAGCATCCACAAAAAATTATATAACTGGAGAAGCCTCTTTGCTTGTTGGTCCTCCATTGGTTGATCTTTTCTGTTCAGAGGAATTTTAATAAAAGTTCTTCATGGGGCCACAGAATTGGAAAGTTGTGAATGTTTAAAGAGAAAACCATCCTAATGTGGCACCTGAGTAATAATTTATAGATAATTTATCAATAGCGATGAATTACATTTTGTTCCTTTTTAAAGTCTTCTCTATTTTTTTCTAGATCAGCCATGACCATAATACACATTAGTTTTATTAAACGACTGGTATCAAATCCTAGAAAAGAAACTTGTGATACCTTACAGATAAATAGGTCAACGGACTCTTCAATGAGGCTCAAGGGACTTTGCCTGGAAAACTCATTAGATGCTTGCTTTGTTGCAATGAATTTCACTTTACTCACCCAAAAATGTTTTCGGAAATGAAGGCTATTGAAAAGAAATCCCACTTTGGGATGCCTGTAATCCTACAGCTCAGTTTCTATTCTCAACAATTCTCTCAGATCTAAAGAATTACAAGCAGACAGTTCAGCATCTATAAATGACAGAATGCAACTACGACTGAGATATCTATAGCCACCAAAAGTGTGACTGGCATGCATTCCAGATCTGACTTCCTAATTATACTGATCAATAAAGACATAACTTACGCTGAATGTGAAAAACTGTGGCAATGCTATGAATAAACTCTTTTTAACTGTATTACTTCTATCATCATTCAATTTTGTCTAAGCTCAAGAGGTCATAAAGATGTGAAATATATATTTCACCTCAACAGTTTCTTCTATAATAAACTGTGTGTGTGTGTCTTTATATATGAAGTGCTATATGAAAAGGTAACAACAAACAGAAAATAGACATACAGAGAGATATATTGTACTGGAATTACTATTGGATTCACCTCCTAGATGCCTTCCTTGTGTCCTTGGCAATCCAGTTAAGATCTGACAGTGGTTAAAGATGACAGTGCTTGAGGTAATAGAACAGTGCCATAACAGGATTACAGGAAAATATAAGGAAAGGGTATACAGATGTAATGTCATTTCAGTAATAGCATCTCTGTTCAGTTTGGTTTCTCCTTGGTTCTCCTCCTTTTTTAATTTTTTGCTGGCAAAGAAGTCAATATCACTTGCACCATTCTTTTAAAACTGCATTATAGCCATAAACAGTTTACTTTGGACAGAAGAAAATGCTTCAATTATATATTATGTCTCTGTGAAAGATATAAAAGGCTCCACAATTTCTAATCTTATTTAGAACTATTGAGAGAAATACAGCAGCTATAACAGCAGAAATACTTAAATGGTGAATCAGGAAATCTTTGTTTTACTCTTACCACTCTAATTTTGTCTATCTGACTTTTGAGCATTTTTTTCTCCAGTACATGAGTGTTCAAAATGATGGACAATACCAACATGTAAGTTATTTATATCCAGTAACGCAATTATAAACTTTAAAAATTGCTAAAGAAACAGAACAGAAATACCTTTACAAACACCTTCCCACGCAAAAACTTTAAAAACATATGTTGAAAATGTTTTATAGAAAATAAAATTAGGAAAACAAGCAAACATTAAAACCTCTTAAAAGGCTATCAAAAATTATACCAAGATGTTTGTCACAATTCCCAAGAAAAAGAATTCCAAAGTGAAACAGCCACAGTGTGTTAATCACATTTCTATTTATGGCAAGCAATTCCATTCAAGATGATCCAATGGGACCAAAGGAACATCTACTGGATTACTTGAAGACTACTCAGGACATCTGTCACTCAAATCTCTAAGCTGGTCTCTGGCTGTGCAGGACCTATGGAATTGTCTAACTTGCTTATTTGAAAAAATATCAGCCTCTTGGTCCTAAGGAATAAAACAGCATTCTCAGAATAGTAAGCATGGCGAATAGGAAGTAATATGTAGTTAGATCCAAGCAATGGTAAAATAATTATTTTAGTGTAGACGTAGTCCCACCTGCACTTAAGGAGGTGGTGGGTCTTTGTCTCCTCAAGAAGCTATCACTGGACCCAAGAGCATTGGATAATTTTTACCTTGTCTCCAATCTTTCTTTTTTAGGCAGATGGTTGAAAAGGGGGTTAAACTTCAATCTCAAATCTGCTGCTGAAGAAGCAGATTATTTAGATTCTTTTGAGTTCGGTTGCAGACCCATGTAAATACTGAAATGGCATTGATTATATTTGAGGATGATGTCTGGTGGGATCAAGGTTATAGTGTTATATTCATCCTCTTTAATCACTTGGTAGTCTTCAATGCCATCAATCATGGAATTTTTCTGGAGTAATTCATGGGTTAGGAGTGGAAGGCACGTTGTTGTGGTAGTTCTCTTTTTCGCTCTGGGGCTTGTTCTGGTTAGTATTGGTGGAAGAGAAACGTTAAGTCTTAACCCTTTGATTTGCGGGGTTCTTCCAGGCTCTATTCTCTTCCTACTCCCATTTAAAATTTACACAAAGCAACTATGTGAGTTCATCTATCAGCACAAGGTTGGCTATCATTAGTATGCTTATAATACCCAATTACAGATCTCTCCAGCCAATCAAATGATGTTGTCAAGGTTACCTCTTAATATGTGGAGGCTGTGGAGCCCTGGATAGGGAACATGGATTTTCATGATCCTTGCAAGCAGAAAATTAGCAAGGTAAAAAAAACTCTGCTAATATCTTCTCTGTTGTGTTGATTTTTTTTAGTTTCAATGAGTTTTTCTTTAAATTGGGAAATATTTAAAGTCTTTAAATAAGTCATATATAAACTGGCAGCCATTCAGAATCTTTCAAGTTTGCTAGTGCAGTTCTCCAGATTAATTTATACCTAGTGTAATTAAGAAGAATTACTGTGTGTCTCTTTCTCGCACGTCCAGTGAACTAAAGTATCTTGTCTGTAGTGTTCCTTCTCTGACTTGTAGTTGTCTTTACTTCTTCCTCTGTGTTTTCAGGTATCTAATTTAACAAGCTTACATACACAAAGTTAGATACTTTAACTAGATTAAGATTGAATGTAAACCTGTTGATCTATACTTAATAGTCTACTGTATTTTATATTTATTTGTGCCAGTTTAACAAAAGCCCTTGTTTTCTTGGCATATAAATTAGATATTCTTTTTTTGGGGGCAGCATACACAGCCTATATTTAAGAAAGGGCATAGGAGAAATATTTGACTACATATATACTTCAAATACACTTCAACTACCACATGAAAATTTGGTGAGATCTGCATGCTCCCACAGTATTCCACATCTCCTGCACATACTCGTGTGTTCAACAAGTTTCCTTCCTTCGCATCAGTATGCTTTGCTAATATCATAGTTGTCCTTGACTGTGACACCAAGAGTTTCTTCATTGTCTGCCTCCCCAAAAAGTTTTATTGCTAGCAAAATGACAAAATATAAAAAAGCTTGTTTGACTAGTACTTTTTCCAGAACAAAGCACTAGATGCAGAAGTGCTGGAAAAAAGCAAACCTAAAACATTTTTTTTAATTTTTGTTCTGGCACCAACAACCAATGGCGCCTGATCTTTCTTTATAGCCAGCTATTGCCTTCATTTCTTTTTTTTTTAAATAAAATTTTATTAATTTTTATAATTAAACAATAAGTAATATGATGCATTTGTATACACAGACAGAAAAAACAATCCAACTCAATACATTATCGGAAACGCTCGGCAGTCCCCGCCTTGCCTCCGCCCTCATCCACTTTCCTTTCCTTCCTGCCTCTAGCCCACAACCTCTCCTCCTTCCTCCTTCCCACTTCTACATCCCCCCTCTTCCTGACCACCTCCTCGAGTGCAATTTGGGATACCAGCCGAGCATCTCCTCTTATCAGTACAATTATTATTTACCTATAACATATGAATACATCAATTTTTTTAATACCCCTAATCCCCTTCCCCCCCGAGCTTCCCGGAACCAAATACAGGATTGAAACACATCATTCCAAATCTAAATTACAATTTAACTAAACAAATATAATGCTATCAGTATATACCTACTTTAACTCTAATAAGGCAATTAAATTAATTAAAATTAATTAAAAACCAATATATCTACTCAAAAACTATATAACATTTAATCACTCCATATTTTCTCTAAATATAATCTATCCACCCTCAACATTTAAACTTTACATAATTTTTTCTTACATTTTACACTTAAATTTTCCCTTCACTTTCTTCCCTCTCCAGTCTATACTTTCAATAAATTCTTAAGTCAATACTTCCTGCTTCACAGCTGGAAAAATAAAATAAAATCCCAATCTTAATTTTTTACATCTTTCAAAAAAAAAAAAAAAAAAAAAAAGAACTATCAGTTCTTTACAAACATATAATAAACTAATTTCTTCCATTTCCATAATAAAGTCTCACTTCCAGCGTTTATCCATCTTTTGGCTTACAAAGCTTGCTAAGCATTCCCTGCATGTCTGTCGCTGCAGATCTCTTTGGCCTCGCCCCTCCCACTGGCTCCGAAGGCTGTGGATATGTTATAGGCTATTGCCTTCATTTCTATACCTCTTAACTAGCACTCACAAAACAAAATAAACCAAAAATCAAAACTACATAAAAAAATTGAATCACAAAGGTGATTTTGTGATCTAGTTATCTACCCAAATGAAATTGAAAGTGGCTAGTCCAGGCAGTTACCAGGAACTAACAGTAACTTTAAGGCATAATAAAACAAAAATCTAAAGTGTGGATAACAACTGGGAGAGGGGAAGATATTGTTTTCTAGCATTCCAATCCAACAAAAACAAAGAGAAGATAGAATATTTTATCTATCCAACAAAATTCAACAGATAAAGTGAAAACTACTCCACTAATTTTAAGACACAAAATACTGATATTTATTCTTTAAGATGCTACCAGCCACTTATTCATCTAAATTATATATTGCATTATATATGTAACTTCAAAAATGCATATATATGCAGCATTCCACAGGAGATTTAGGAAGGTCTCCTGTGGAGAATGAGCTTGTCTAAGTGGTTCAGTAATTGTTGAACCTTTGACGCATAGTAGCATACGTTCTACTATATGTCTTAACCATATACCACTGACATATACCACTGTAGGACAGTGGGGTGTGTGTGTAGATAAAGTTTGGGTTCCACTATACAGTTTTGAAGATAAAGGAATACACATAAACACACACGCACACACACACACACCTGTTGAATAAAAATCCTGAGATTAAATATGCATTATTAGCATGTAAAAAAGGCTATTGGTTAAACTATAGTCTAGAGAGAATAGCTAAGTTTATTGCTCTACTATAATTCATCTCATTCATTTTATTATGCTGCTATTTCACATTTTAGTTGATTTGGGATAGTAAATAATATTGGATTAGATAATTACACTACACAAAACATATATCTGTATTATCAATCATTATTCCCAGGTATTTAGCCTCTTGGTTTGTTTTATTATGGGGAACTCATCAAATTTGCAGACGACACCAAGCTGGCTTAAGATATTAGAAGGAGCTTGACAGACTTGAACATTGGGCGCTATCTAACAAAATGAAATTCAATGGTGAAAAAACTAAGGTTCTACATTTAGGCAAGAAAACGGTTGCTGGAATTGGGTATGTCTAGTTTAATGAAGAGAAGGACGAGGGGGGACATGACAGCAGTGTTCCAATATCTCAAGGGTTGCCACAAAAACAAAGGAGTCAAGCTATTCTCCAAAGCACCTGAAGGCAGGACAAGAAGCAATGGATGGAAACTAATCAAAGAGAGAAGCAACCTAGAACTAAGGAGAAATTTCCTGACACTTAGAACAATTAATCAGTGGAACAACCTGCCTCCAGAAGTTGTGAATGCTCCAACACTGGAAGTTTTTAAGAAGAGATTGGACAACCATTTGTCTGAAACGGTATAGGGTTTCCTGCCTGAGCAGGAAAGGTCCCTTCCAACACTACTACTACTACTACTACTACTAGTAGTAGTAGTAGTAGTATATTTTAACACAACTTTTATCCATCCATATACAGTATAGTATAAAATGTACTATACAATCCAACAAACTAGTATTTTATATGTTAACAGTAAGAGTGTATTGTATTTTACAAGTCTTAATATCAAGAATATTGCATTTTAAGATTTTTATGTAGCATTCTGACAATAACTCTAATCTAGCTATTTTTTCCATAGCTTTTAGGTTGGATAGTTTATCTTATAGTATATGCCTTATGCTGTTAAATGACTGTGGTTATTAAAGTGTTTTATTGGACTTGAAAATATACATAACCAATTTCTGAGATCTGAAAAATAGTTGACACAACTAAATAAGACTGTCATGTGTCTGATTAACAAAACACTTCAAAGAACTTTCAGGCATTTTTTTTTAACCTAAAAAGCTTTTATTAGTATTACAGAGTGTCAGCACAACATGGTGGATGCTAAGATCTGAATTTCCCTTCCTTTGCTCATAACATTCCAGACTTTCCCCTCTCCTATTTTGGGGTCATGATTCACATCTTCCAATTAACTTGGAGGGCAAAGATTCACTTCCGTTTCTTTTTCCCCGGGCTTTCTTTATATTTTCCTCCTCTTTCCCTGTCACCTGATTTAACTCTAAAAATACCAGACAGTTCTGCATTATTGTCAAAGCAAGAATATTCAATATTAGCAGCGTTGACAAAGACTATTTAAGTAAAGCCACATTGGGAATGGCTGCTGGATTGATAGCAGCCTCCACCTTCCCCCCAACCTGGCTCTCTCTCCAGCCATCCATCTTTTTGGTTATCATATTGATGTTGTTGTGTTCTTTCTCATTGTTTAGTTGTTTCTATTATTTTACTTCATTTTCTTCCCTTTTTATTAATGTGAGCTGCCTAAAGTAGCCCCATGGCAAGATAAGCTGGAAATAAATTTAACAAATAAATAAAACAAAGTTACTTACAATAGGGATGGTAAGTTTATTTATTTATTAAATTTATATACTGCCCATCTCATTATCAAGGGACTCTGGGCAGCTTAAAACATCAAGTTTACAGTTTCTGGACTATTTATGGACATTATA
Source organism: Protobothrops mucrosquamatus (assembly GCF_001527695.2). Classification (NCBI taxonomy): domain Eukaryota; kingdom Metazoa; phylum Chordata; class Lepidosauria; order Squamata; family Viperidae; genus Protobothrops; species Protobothrops mucrosquamatus. Next base: position 562,012 of record NW_015386467.1, read on the forward strand.
TTAAAATAAAATTAAGTTTAATACCAAGCATTGCTGTAACCTTCCCATTTTCCTGTAGGTACTTTATGAAAGAACATTCAGTGTGCAGAACATCTAAGAGCCAGAGTGCATAATCTTTTCCAGAGGGCTACATCTTAGCCTTTAAATGGAATGCCCAAAAGTCAGGACAAAAACTAAGTATGATTTAACTCAATTAAAATAAAAACAAGTATGGCTATCCCTAAAGTATCTTTCTTCTAGCATATCAGAAATGGCAGAATGACAAAAATAAAGCTTTTCAGATGGATATATATTAGGAGTTGCTATTTTTTTGCCATCACACCTCCCTTTAATGTAAACTTAATGTATACATCTCCCCTAAAATTCCAAATATCAAAAATGAAAACAAAATGAACAATTAAAACAATACAATGAAACTTATGCTAAGTGTATTTATTTAAACAATGTAACAGAAAGGATCTTCACATCATCCCTGGACTCTCTCTGTATTTCACCAAGAGAGGCACAACTAACTGTTTGGGAAAGCCTGATGTAAATGATACTGAGATTGTGTGTTCTTGAGTTTGTCCATTTTTTCAGGATTTTGGACAGATATATTTTCAATTCCAAACAGGCATGGAATTTGCAAACTGTGTCACTAAGTAGTCACTGCCTCTGGGCTTATGTACACATAAAATTTATTATCTCTTTTGCAAGTAACTTTCTTACCAAAAATAACTGACATGCATAATAAATAATGCAGGTACTAAGTATTTCAACAGACTAACAAGGGGAAAATGACACTCTGCCTTCAGGAAACTCACTCACTCAGTCTTTCTATTTTTCTATCTATCTATCTATCTATCTATCTATCTATCTATCTATCTATCTATCTATCTATCTATCTATCTATCTATCTATCTATCTATCTATCTATCTATCTATCTAATCTATCTATCTATCTATCTATCTATCTATCTATCTATCTATCTATCTATCTATCTATCTATCTATCTATCTATCTATCTATCTATCTATCATCTATCTATCATCTATCTATCTATCTATCTATCTATCTATCTATCTATCTATCTATCTATCTATCTATCTATCTATCTATCTATCTATCTATCTATCTATCTATCTATCCCTATCTATAGAAGAAGTGGGTTGAAGTTAATCATAGGACACGAAAAGAAAATACACTGTCAGCCACAAGCCTACACCTCTTCTAAAAGGCACTGTCTACACAAAGTGAATAAAAGCAGAAGCAACAAAAAAGCTGGCAGAGATAAGGAAGAAATCCCCCACTCCAAAATTTTAGGCACCGTGTGCTATTTATCAGAGGTGATTTCGTATCTGGTGGTAATAAGCATTAAAATACTATATAATACATCTCTTTTATTTTCTATTTTAACCTTGATTATTGAGTGTATGATATGCATACATGATAAGGAAAGAGCAGATGTCACTACGAGCAGTGAAGGAACTGGGATTCATCTAATCAGCTTTAGTCTATAGTCTAAGAAATAATGCACCAAGGACTGTTTGCAGGTTGTTAGCTATTCTGAGGAACTGTGGAGTCTTGGTGATCGACGAGTGCTTGCAGACATTTCATTACCCAACTAAGTAATGTCTTCAGGTGAATGAATGCGAGGTTATAATACTGCTTGTCTATAAATACTAGCCTGCCCTGCCAGTTTATTCTGACAAAAAGTGTCACCATTGACAGAAGAGTTGGATTTCATTTGATTGGCTCAAATCTCTGGCCCAAGTGCCATCAATCTATTTACTTTTTCCCTCCATTTCTTTCTCCATAGATGTAGGAAACATCATGACCAAAGAATGATTTAGGCTCTTTTGCTGCACATTGCAAAAAACTATTAGCTGACTCTTATGACCCTTCCAACTCTACAATTCTATATTCTTGAAGTCCAACCTAGTAAATGACATACTATATTTTTAGAAGCTAGGATTATGACAGCAAAATCCACAAGATCCTCCAGACAAATTTATACAGTATGTGACCAGCTTTCAGCTTCAGTTATGTTTCTTTGCGTTTTTCTGAGAGGGACGCTTTCTTTTTTTGCTGTTCTTATTACAGAACAAACAGGAATTATAAAGAACCGACTGATCCCTTGCTGATCATTAGAATTACAATAGGGGACTATAATCAAGTTCTAGAGTCACTGCCCAATGGAAATGCAAATTCGAATAACGTGATGTTTTAGAATGATAAAGCTTTTCTTCATGCTTAAGAACGTTCTCATATACAAGATGAAAACATTTTGAGCCTCTGTAGAAATTGTTATTCGATGTACGATGTACGTATGAAGGGACACTGTGAATCAAATGTGTGCCATGACATCACAATGCAAGATCTGCCTTTATGTACTTGCACTGTAATGCTGCACATAAGGACGTAATTTGTATTATCACACAGGTTTCATCACTTGCCTGCACTCATTGCCCTCCTGAGGAGACCTGCTATATGTGAAGGGGAGTTCAGAGAAAAAAACTATACGCACATGCCAACTAAATACAAGTTTGACATATGCATCTGGAAGAGGTTTTTTTTAAAGCCAAGTTTCATTTGGCTTAAAAGAGTCTTATGTCAATTTCTTTCTGGCAAAGCAGTATTGGAGGGAAAAAATTGTTTCTCCCATAACTCCCTTTCCAATCCAGAGGTTCACATTTCGATCAGATTTCCAGAAAACAAATCAAACTGTATGGAAGACCACAAACATGTTTTTCTAAGACAGCAAATTATAAATTGTCAGGCTGAAATGCATGTTTCTAGATGTTCATGTGGTAGAGGTCTAATGTAGACTTTTAAGAATTTTCATTTCAGGGAAGTCAGATGTTCAAGTATCTGTGGATCATTTTTTAAACTTTTTATTATTACATTTTATGTTTTTATTAAAAAATAATATATTGTTGTTGTTTTTGTTGTTATGATGTCATATAATCATGCCCAAGTATTCATGTCATCCTCTTTAACAGTTGTTTTTCAAGCTTGCCAGCATATAATGGCAATGAATTCACAAACAGATTATGTACTGAAACATGTTAACTGCTTGTATTTATTAAGATGTATTTCTTTTCTTATTATCCAAGAGTTTTCAGAACAAATTCCAACATGGTATTTTTAGATATTTACCAAGACATTATGGAGGCACAATACTATGTGTTATCTATGTTTACATATGGAATTAAGCCATGCAATAAAAAAAAAACCTCAAAATGACACAGCCATCAACATAAAATATATTTGGGAAGGATGGGAATCATGAATATTAAAAAAAACCTTCATTTGCATTGTGTGCAGACAAAAACATAAGAGTTTATTACAGACATATTTTTATTATTGAATTAAAGGACTATAAAATACAATTCGAACTCAGAAAAATGGGAAGTTGCTGTATTATTCATTTGAGTTGCTGTACTATTCATTTACTGCACTAATAATATTAATTAATTCAGATGTTTAGTGGTTTTTCAGCAAAAATGTTATTGTTTTGGATGATTATGTGGTTTCTAAATTTTAGATTACTGACAGCTCACTAAGTAATACTATTAGTGACCTATGACAAGTTGAAGAAATAGCTTTCTTTTCCAAGAAGGAACTGTTAACAGTGGATCCAACAGCTCACAATGGATGCGCAAATATTTATACAATGTGAAAGCTGTTTGCATTATGCTATTATGCAACAAAAAATGATAAATTTCCAAGGTTTATTACAGAACTATAGTCTTGTAAAAAAATGGAACAAAAGCAAAACATATTAGTTTTTTAGGGGGGAAATAACGTGAGATGTGGTGATAATAAGTTGTATAAAATTATATTCATTTACATCGTGATATTGTATACATGGGACTCTGCAAGAAAACACTATCTAAAGGAAAAGATTGGTTTTTCTTTCTTACAGATCTTTTAGTCTACATTTTAACAAAAGTGAAAGCAAAAAAAGTAGGAAGAGATAAATTTAGGCAAATTCAGACTCTTTTTTCATGTAATGCTTAACTGTATGCCTATTACTTCCAGGACAAAGCTACTGGAAAGAGGGGAGTAGCAAATAAAATAAAACCTGTCCAGGGGAATTTTTAAGTAGTTTATTTCAAAAACTGACCATAAAGTACATGGTATTCCATTTAATAAGGATAGCACACTGCAAGCATGTACTGCTTTGCACTTATTAGTTCCAGTACACACACATAACAGGTTGAAAAACACAAATCAATACCTGGCAGCTAGTTAACACATATTTCCCTACATTCACAAATTGTTTGTAGGCAATGTCAAATTAGATTCACAATGGGATAACTCAGTTATCTCCTTAGACCCAATTTACGCACCCATCAAAGTCAAGCACAGATAGTTCTCAACTTATACACATTTCTTTAATGACAATCTGGAATTATGATCGCTTTGAAAAGGGTGCTTTATGGTTTGTAAACCACTTCCATCCATTGCAAAACAGTGCACCTTCAGTCACATAATCATGATGTGTGTGCTTAGCAACCTGCTTGCACTTACAGCCGGTTGTCAAGCACCCCATGATCACATGATTGCCAATTTGACCCACTCTTTGGAAAACACCTGCTGTTGAGGGAAAGCTAAGTTGGCTCATCCTATAGTGTACTTCTGATCGAAGATGAACTAGAGAGTTTCCCAATCTACATAGAGGTACTCCAGGATGGCCCTATTTTCATTATTATTCAATACTGCAATAGATCCTATCATGAGGAAAATGTTTACAATCAAGGAACTGAATTGGCGAGGAACAATTTATCACTGGCTTCATGTCTGAGGATGCCATTACAATCTTTATCAATAACAAAGTGGAAGCCACTAATATATTCTGTACCATCTGAATGCAGCACAGCATTTCAACAGGTTTCTTGTGTGGAAAAAATGAAAGTACTCCTCTGATGGTTCACCAATAGTCATACAGCTAAGAAGAGTATAATTAGAATAAGTACAAGAATTCAAATACTTTGGCTCCATAACATAAAAAAGAAGATTGCGTCAACAGCTAAAGTGAAACACTAATGATGCCATCATAGCTGATTTTTCTTCACTCATCTCATGTTTGTGGAGAAAGCCTATGCACCAAAATGTGACTATTCTGTTGATATTGCCAATGCCACTATATGAAGCCAAATCACCAACCTTGTACAGCCAGAAACTGAAAAACTGAAAACCATCCAATTGCATTCTCTCCATAAGATTCTTGGCATCACATTGATGCACCACATAAGAAATGAAATAATTTGTCAACAATGTTGCAAACAGCCAATAATAACCAGCAAAAAATTTAAAAAAATAATATTGAGATGATTTGAGCATGTTTTCAGAACAGATCCAATTTGCTATTCATTAAGTTCTTCTCAAGAATATGATCCCATGGATGCAAAGTTCAAACCAAAACTGATCCAACCCATTATAAGTTAGATTTGAAGTTAAAATCAAAGCAGGTAAGCAAGGCAACATATCAAACACCCAAGGCCCTGTACACCTACAGCAGCATATTGGCTGCAAAACTTTATTCAGCCAATTGTTCATTAGAAAGGTCAAATTCAAATTCTGCTTTTATAGAAATATAAAATACTGGAAGGGGTCATATAGATCATCTAATCCAACTGTTTGCTTAACACAAGATATTATTAGACCATCTCTGACAGATGACCATCCAGCGTTTGAAGCCCTTCACGTGGCAGCCTCTTTCCTTCAATTATACTGGAATTCATGGCATCGTATGAGGCTCTTCCTCCTACTCAGTATTTTTATTAATTTGCATATGAACTCTGAAGGAGGTTTTTCCACTGGTCCAAAAACTACATGAAGATTTGCACTTTATCCTCTTCAATCTTTGCACTGTAGCCTTATAGTACAGTGGTTCTACTTCACATTATCAACCTGAGAATAAGTCCAAAGAAGTACCCCAAATGATCCATTTATATTCTGATACTTGCTGATGTTTGAAAGTAGATGATTCACTGTGTAAGAAATAGTTTAAAAACTATTCTATTACTTAAGCAACAATAACCACTTTCTTCCTATCAAGTTTACTTTGGTTGATGTACGAACAAAAGGGTACATAAATATTTAATACAGAAGAGCACAGTACCAAAAAAAACAGCAAAGTGCAGATAATTCAACCACTAGACAATGTAACTATTTTTTTTCTAGCAGTAAAAGAGAGACAGTGGGATTCTGCTCTCAATCTTCCTCTTATTCTCTTATTATACCCGGATAAACTCCTGAAATATGCCACTTTTGAAAACAGGATTTGTACTTAATTTGTCTTTAACTCTGCCCTGAAGAATGATATATTGGAGAATATATAAATAAAGTCTGACTCCCTCTATAACCACTGGGCAAATCTAGAAGCTAAAGTAGCAATTATTTTTTTGTTTCTTTCCTATGGTTTAGGATGAGAAATAGTACTGTACCTATATATTTAGTAGAGAAATTGGGT
>NW_015386467.1:568510-581953 GCF_001527695.2 Protobothrops mucrosquamatus
TAATTAGTTCTCAATACACTTGCGTTCTTCTCCATATATATTTATACTGTGAAGGAAGCATCAGTCCTAATGTTCATAATGAGGAAATGAAGAATCCAAGTACAGAACATATTCGGAAAAGTAGTGAATGCACCTTTCACTAGCATTCCCCTCTTATATCTCTACTGTATACATTTGTTGGAACTAGAATTCCCAGAATTCCAAGATAGTAAGGCAAAAAAAACCCTAAGAAAATTGTATTCCAACAGGTATAAAAAAATCAGGTGGGCGAGAGTGCAAAAATTACAATCAATCAAATGAAAAAAACAAATTCAGAAAAATAATGCAATCAAAAAAGATATAGTTTCATCATCTCTGCCTTTTTTGTGCTTAAATAAAATTTCAGCCATTGAAGTATTATTTTAAAAAGTGAACATCTCAGAATTATCTTTAAAACCCAGGATCAGATTTTGTCTATTTGCTGGATGAATTGCAAAGACAATTACTACAATACATCTTCAATAATCACATCATCCTTCCTCAGACAGAACAGATGACCTTTGAGTTCATAACACTGAATGTCATCTGCAAGTCCATTTCTCTATTACTGGGTAGGATCTCCATCATCCACAAATACAGCAATGGAGAAAAGGAAGGTATCTGACTGCTGGAATGTGAAGAAGGAAAACAAAAGTACAGTATTACCGTATTACCAAAATATTACTCACACTTACATCAAAGGAAAAAGATGAAAAAGACTCTGGTGACTTAGATTAGAATACAGAGAGCTCAGTACCATTAAGACTCAATTTACTATTATCATAAAATAACATATAATTAAATTTGAGTAACTATATCTAGACTACTGGCTTTAGCAACGTAGTAGGAACAGATTTTTAAAAGTTACTTCCAGATCTATAGTGCCCTCACTATGAAAATATTTACTAATCCTAGGTTTAAATTAATTGAAAATGCATGAAATGACACAAAAAGTCTGTTAATCTCAACCTTTAAAATTCATTCTCCAAAAATACAATGTACCACAGAGGCACACAGGGGCCATTCTGTGTCACTGATGCATGAATCTAGCTCTGGCAGGTGTGTGATACTGTTTGGTCCAACTACCTGGAATCCTTCCCAAGCAAGTTGGAAACTGTATAAACAGCTTGAATGAGGGTGATTGCCTGGAAGCGACAGCTATAATTTAAGTGTATGCTGAAAACTTTCATTGTAATTCTGTTTCACATGCAGCCATAAAAATAGCCCTCTGTAGTCAAAATTCTTCACATTTGATACCAGACAGGATGCAAATATTTTAAATGAGTGTATGTCTAGGTTCAAACAACATGCTAGGTTAGAGATCAAAACAGGGTTATTAAATATGTGATAATATGTGTTATGGGAACCTAGCCACCAAAGAATAGCCACCACATTAAGCAGTGTTTATATGCTTGGACATAATGGAAACAGCCACTGTATTTTATTAAACAAAACTGATGTTTAGCAAGGGATGAAATCTTCTTTAGGAACCTATTTGGAATTCTGAGAACAAATGATAAGGACAAAGTGGCTATCCATAAACATCCATTCAGTGAAAAATAAACCACTCCTAGGATTCTCTTCTCCATCCAATGCAACCACTGTAGGGTTCAAACACATTCTGATACATTAACTGGATGTTATAGAAAGATGTTTTGCTTTTCAACACATTGATTTCCTGTTTGTATTTCAATTTAAAAATTCTTTTAAATAAAGTCAGATGAGGTAGGGCCTGGGGGGCATCAGTCTTTAATCTGTCCAAAATGTCTGTATAGTTAATATGTTTGATAGGTGTTAGCCCTACCAGGTAGACCAGAAGGAAAGATCACCAAATAAACTAATTATTCTTTACTGTAAAGCTATATTAACAGAACCTTGCAAAGTAGAATTCTCCCGTTTCTTTTATAGCCCAAGCTAATTTAGCATTTTTATTAACCTATCATGTCCTTCCCAAGGATCTGGAATTATTATTTAATTTATATGTCACCTGACTCTGGTTCTGGACAGTTTACAATTGGTAAATATATTTAAAAACAAAAAACACAAAAACAGCACAAGAGAAAAGAACATCAGTGGCAAAAAACAAACAAATCCAAAGAGGAACAAAAAGGAAGAAGGGGAACCAGAAACCCTTTCCAAAGGCCTGAGCAAAAAGCCAGTAGGGTGTTATAAATAAATAATAAATCAATAAATACACCCTTACGTGAGTGATGAATGCGGCCGCGCGGGGGATTTTGGGGGCCTCTAGATACTCCCATGTAACACCTCTCCTGCGTGAGCTGCACTGGCTGCCTGTGGCCTTCCGGGTGCGCTTCAAGGTGTTAGTAACAACCTTTAAAGCGCTCCATGGCAATGGACCTATGTATTTGCAAGACCGCCTCCTACCACATACCTCCCTTCGACCAGTCCGCTCCCACAGAGAGGGCCTCCTTAGGGTGCCGTCGGCCAGTCAATGCCGGCTGGCGACCCCAGGGGGAGAGCCTTCTCTGTGGCACCTCCTGCCCTCTGGAATGACCTACCCCCCGACCTACGTACAACTGCGGACCTGCGCCTTTTTCGCCGAGCCCTGAAAACTCATCTATTTCGTGCAGCCGGCCTGGCGTAATCTTAATTAGGTTTTAGTATAGGTTTTTATATGGGGTATTTTAGAGCAGGCCTTTATTTATTTAATTTGATTTTAGAATAGATATTTATTGTGATTTTTATTATCGCCTGTTCACCGCCCTGAGTCCCGTAAGGGAGATAGGGCGGTATACAAATCTAAATAAACATAAACATAAACATGTCTTTATTAAGATGAATCAAATAACACAAAAATTATTAATTTTGAGTTTTTCTTACTCAGAAACGAGATTATATTAAATCTTCTTGATGTGAACCTGCTCTATAAACAAATCCATGTCCATGTGTATCCTTGAGATCCTTACACTGGTTTGGATTCACACTTACATTAGTTATAAGCTGGCTGTTGAACATAGGACTTTTCAAGATTGAGGCCTTTTCATTTTCTGTCAGAATGGGAACTACAAAGGAACAGCTTGCCACAAAGGCAAAATAAAGGAAATTGCACTGAAATTCTCTGTGTGGTAAGCAAACAACTGTGATGGCTACTAGTACTGGCCTGAGGTTGAAGTGGTACTACAGCATATTGTTGCGGCCTCAAGGTACATCTAATGGAAGTCTCCTGTGTGAAGTCTGTTTGTTCAGGCGTTCTGCCAGGACCAGCATCTAAACATATGGGCCTTGTCTACCCTTGGAATTTGCCCAGCTTTTCAGCCATTGTTGCTGACAAACAGGGAAACCACATTTGGAATGCCAGCAGAATTTCCCAGCAGGCCTGAAAAATAATAGCTTGGTGTCATGGTTGCCCCACTTTGGAGTCCTTACTATATCCTTGCTGATCTGCTGCAGATTATTCTTCAAGATCAGGAGGGAGGAGAGCAGAAAGACCCTGTTGTGAACTGAGAATTCCTTCCAATCATAACAAGGCAAAATATCTTATTCCTCACATGGTAAAATGCAGTATTATCAATAATGGTTTTGTCAAAGTGTAAGGTCTTTATAGACTACTAATGGACAAAAGTACACAAATCCAGTTTATCCAAAGAGCTGTCTATCGGTCTTTCTAAATGTCACTAGTGATAAACAACTAACAAGAAATAAGGGAAATATGAAAAAAGGATAATAATAGAAAAAAATAAAAAAAATCATACGTAAAAACTGGAGCCTTGTCTGCCCAAAGGAGCAATTTAAGCCCTTAGTTTAAATCCTAGATTCAATGCTAATTATGGCTGGGAAATACTTTTACCTGAAAAACTGAAGCTGCTCCAGCAAGTCAAGTTCAGAATGGCAAAAAAATCACTGTGTGATTTGCAGTTTCTGGCTCGAAAAGGTTAACAACAATTCATATTATTTATAAAAACAAAACAAAAAATGGTATACCTCACTCAAAATAAAGTTGTTGAAATAAAGAGAGCTTGGACTGGGACTGACAAGGAATGAGTTTGTATTTGAAAAGACTGCAATTTATTCTTGAATCAGTATTTCAGAACAATTATGGTAAGGTGGACTTATGCCCAATGAAAACAATGGGTTTTTATTACTTGGAAAATGGTATCCTATCAAAATGCTAAGAGGGCATTCTAGAATGGCTAGAGTCCCATCTGTTTCTTGAAGACTTCTAAAAAGTTAACCAGATAAATTTTTCTTTAGAAAAACATTCATGAATGTAGATACTGTAATCCATGAAGTAAATAAAAGAGCCTTAAATATAAACCTACAAAAGTTAACTAACCTTCAACTTTTTTTACTATCTTGCTAAGTGGGATACAGCCTATTGCATACATACTTGGTGAAGAAAGAGGGAAGACCTTTCTTCTGCAATCACCATGGAAGTGCAGGGTACTAACAGGCCAATAAAAACAATCAATCAATCAGAATAGAGCTGGAAGGAACAACTGCTTTCTACTTAACAGGATGACAAACATGGAAAACAAATAAGATATGGATTTCCCTTTCTAAAAAATCACCATGAGTGCCAAGTGGTAGAGGAGAGACAGACAACTTCTCTCCTTTTCTACCAACCCAATCACATACCTGCATGGAATTCATGGTTCCTCTAGCTACCAGCCAGATTATTAAATATAATGCTGGCATTAACATACTTAGGTCTCAAAAAACAATTAAAAAGCTTATGGACCTGTCAGAAATTGGATGGCTATATCTGCAACTGACCGAAACCTGACATTTGACAGAAACTTGTCTAAAATTGGTACCTTTTTACCTAAAAAACAAATAGCACTGAACAGAAAAAGGGAAACCAAAATGTTCAAGGGGTTAAAACAAATCAATTTTAATCCATTTCAGAATATTTTAGTTTGGAAAAAAGAGGAGCAAAAGAAAATATGTGTATATGGGTGTTTGTCTATATTATATCTGTCTATTTATATACTGTGTAAGGTAAAGAATAGAAATGGGGAGCGCTATCTAATAAAAAGAAATTCAATGGTGAAAAAAGTAAGGTTCTACATTTAGGCAAGAAAAACAGATGCACAGGTACAGTATAGGCGGTACCTTGCTCAATAGTAGTAACTGTGAGAGGGATCTCAGAGTCCTAGTGGACAATCACTTAAATACGAGCCAGCAGTGTGCTGCAGCTGTCAAAAAGCCAACACAGTGCTAGGCTGCATTAACAGAGGGATAGAATCAAGATCACGTGAATTGTTAATACCACTTTATAACACCTTGGTAAGGCCACACGTGGAATACTGCATCCAGTTTTGGTTACCATGATGTAAAAAAGATGTTGAGATTCTAGAAAGAGTACAGAGAAGAGCAACAAATATGATTAGGGGACCGGAGGCTAAAACATATAAGGAAAGGCTGCTGGAATGGGGCATTGTCTTACCTGAACGCCTTTTCTCAGCATGATGATGGATAATCCACAGATTGAGTTTCCTGAAGTCCCTTCTACCCAATAGACTAAGTCTGAGAGTTAGCCACGCCTCCCGCTGGGCCATGCTGCCCCAGTTCCGACGAAGGCGAAGCAGCAGACTAAGTCCGATGCGTTGGTTCCCTGACCCCTGACACAGGACCTGACAGTGACTAAAGGGCGGGAGTGGATTATCCATCCTCATGCTGAGAAAAGGCCTTCAGGTAAGACAACGCCCCTTCTCCAGCATGAGGATGGATAATCCACGGATTGGGACATACCAAAGCCTGCTCTGTCCCTATGGGGGGGAAACAGTCAGGGCATGTGGTCCTCCAGACGACACCACTCTTTGTAACACCCTGCGGCCAAAGGAAGCGTCAGCAGAAGCAAATTTATCAAGTTTGTAATGTCGTATAAAAAGGGAGGGCGATGACCAGGTCACCGCTCGACAAATCTCCTCAATTGGTGCTTGAGTCGCCCAGGCCGCTGAAGTTGCAGCACTGCGGGTGGAATGAGCAGTGATACAGTTAGGGATGGATAAGGACTGGGATTGATATGCCTTGGCGATACAGGCCTTGATCCACCTTCCAATGGTGGACGAGACCTTCTGCCCCATGGAAGGTTGGAAAGAAAAGCGCTTCCGATTTACGGAAGACAGAAGTCCACTTTATGTAAAGGCGTAACGCTCTGCGCATATCCAAGGTGTGCCACTGGCGTTCCAGGTCGTGAGACGGCCGAGGACAAAAGCTCGGCAGAACGAGCTCCTGTGAACGATGGAATAAGGTGTTCACCTTAGGAATAAACGATGGATCCAGTCGAAGGGTCACACAATCCGTACGAAAGACGCATAGATCCTCCCTGACAGAGAGCGCTGCCAGCTCGGATATGCGTCTGGCTGAAGTCACTGCCACCAGAAAGGCTACTTTCATTGACAAAAGTCTCAAATCACAAGACTTAAGTGGCTCGAACGGTGATCTGGTAAGAGCTTATAATACACATGAAAGATCCCAAGAGGGATACCTATGGACTGTGGGTGGTTTTGTGCTGATCACCCCCTTAATGAAGGAACGAACCATTGGGTGATGAGCCAGAGAAGAATCGTCGCATGAGAGCACCGTGACTAGGGCTGCTACCTGCCTTTTGATAGTATTCGGAAAGAGGCCTTTGTCGATATCGTCCATCAAATATTCCAAAATTCTAGGCACAGTAATTGAGGACATATCAATTTGATTCCTGGAACACCAACTGAAGAAGTCCTTGCAGGTGGAGTCATAAATTCTATTGATAGACGGATGCCTTGAAGCCTGGATCATGTTGATAACTCTAGCTGGATAAGACTCTTGAGTCAGACGTTGCCGCTCAACTGCCAGGCGGTTAGCTGAAGCCATTGTGGGTCAGGGTGTTGAAGTGCTCCTTGACTGAGCGCTATGCGATCCAGACGCATCCTCCACGGTGCCGAGATGGAAAGGTTCACGAGGTCGGCAAACCACGGACGTCTCGGCCAATGTGGAGCAATGAGAATGACCTCTGCCCTTTCCCATAAAAATCTTACAAATAACTGCAGGCATTAGAGGAAGAGGGGGAAATGCGTACAGTAGGTCCCGGGGCCATGGACTGCGTAGAGCAGTGATGGCGAACCTTTTAGAGAGTGAGTGCCCAAACCGTAACCCAAAACCCACTTATTTATAGCAAAGTGCCAGGGCCGCATCAGCATTGTGGTGCCCTCGGGGGGCATGGGAGCGTGGCCCACTGGGTGGGCATGGCTGCGGTTGTCACGGCAGACTGGGTGGGCGTGGCTGCAGTGGGCATAGCCACCTCGATGTTGCTCATGGGGGGGACACCTGTAGGGCCGGGCACGTTTGGGGGAGATCCAGGGGGACTCTGGCGGGTGGGACGGTGGGCAGGAGGCCCAGCATAGATGGAGGGGAGGCACGCAATCCTAGCTGGGACTGGGGGGCCATGGCGCTGATGGGGATCCGGCTTTCCCTGCTTGAGGTGGCCTTTGGCTTGCTGGTTGTGGGCATGCTCTACCACCTCTACTCGAGCTTGCTAGCTGGCCGCTTTGCCTCCTTTGTGTTGGGTGGGACTGCTGCTCTGGGTGGCGGCAGCCTAATGGACCTGCGCAAGCTGCTGGCAGCGGTGACGTGCGTGCCCACAGAGAGGGCTCTGAGTGCCGCCTCTTGCATGCGTGCCATAGGTTCGCCACCACTGCCGTAGAGCGTCTACTCCTTCCGCCCCTGGAGATGGAAAACGGGAGAAGAATCTCGGGAGCTGCGAATTTGCCGATGACGCAAACAGAACCAGTGCTGGCTGCCCGGCCCTGAGCCAATTGCGAATGAAGGTGCGCGCGCTCCCAAGCCAAACAGACTGGCATCTGTCATAAGCGTGAGTCAGATGGGTTCCTTGAAGAATGACCCTCTGGCTACCATTGGTGAGGACCACCACCGGAGGGACTGTAGGGTCTGAGAAGGAACCTTTACCCTTTGGTTGGAGGAGCTGGTGCCCAATCTTTGAAAAGGGAGCAAGAACCACTGGTGCCCAAGGCACTATCGTGATGCACGAAATCATCTTTCCCAACAGTTGGGAAAGCAGGGCCAGTGTCACTACGCGCTCCCTGCATACCTTGAGGACCAGGGTTCAGATGGTGTCCCAACGTTCCTGGGAGAGGAAGACCTGGCAACGGTCTGTGTCTATGATGGCACCCAGGTATAGAAGTCGGGTCGAGGGAACTGTCTGGCTCTTTTGAAAGTTCACCGAGAACCCATGGTCCTGGAGGACCTTGATCGACAAAGTCAGGTCCGACTGGGCGGCTGGAAGGGAGGGCGACTGGATGAGAATGTCATCCAGATAGCATTGAATGCGTACCGGTACCAGTCTCAAGTGTGCGGCGAGCACTGCCAGGATTTTGGTAAACACCCTTGGAGCTGATGAAAGGCCGAACGGCAGGGCTTTGTACTGGTAAAGATGGCCCATATAACAGAACCTGAGAAACTGCCGGTGGTCGGGGAGGATGGGGATGGGGAGATACCCTTCTGTGAGGTCTATGGACGTCAGAAAGTCTCCCTTCCTTACGCTGCCCAAGATGGACTGGAACGTTTGCATCTTGAATTTCCTGTATGCAATATGAGAGTTCAGACCTTTGTGGTCGAGAATCGCCCTCCATCCTCCCGAGGCCTTGGGAACCACAAAGAGGATGGAATAGAATCCCCTCCCCTGTTGACCAACCGGCACCGGTTCTATGGCTCTTATCTCCAAGAGATGTCGAATGGCCTCTTGCATGAGGCCCTTTTTGACTGGGTTCTTTGATTGCGGGCAAGAAATGAAGCGCCCTGGTGGGTTGGACACAAATTCTAGGAACAGACCGTATCGGATGGTTTGGAGGACCCAGGAGTCTGTGGTGGTGACTTCCCACTGGTGGGCAGGCACTACCCAAGAGTCACTTGGACCTTTAGAGGGCACTACCTCACACTTATCCTATAAGCTAAATAGACTATCAGGTTCACAGCACATGCTACAAAGGGTAGACAGTCCTGCCATCGAGATTAAAAAATAAATTAAATGATTGCATAAGCCTGAGACTAGAAACACTTTAAAAATACCCCATTGAAATGAAAAAAAAATTCAGAAGTTGCATCTAGCTTTTCCCACACATTATTTCTATAATGCAAAACTTATCCACCAACTGTGATCCCCAGGAACCATTTTTTTTCACCCTCTGAACAGAGCACATGGATGGCTATTTAGGAGACAGACCAAGCTTTCTAGCCCTGATTGTGATCTTCTCAGAGACACATGTGCCCAAGAGAATGCTGCGTTAATCAATCTTTACCCTGATCCACCAAAGCTCTTCCAATTAATTTGTGTGAGGCCCTTGCACTTAGAATCATAGAATGGATAACAAATGAACATGAAAAACAAAGACCTCATTCCCTGGAGAACCAAGCAGAGAACATTGTTTCCCTCCTGGTATTTCTCCTCATAACAACCTGTGAAGTAGGCTAGATTGACACAGAGAAGGATTGACTCATGGCAACCTATGTATTCACAGATAAACCTGGACAAAAAGAAAATCTGAACTATATAACAGCATAAATTCTACCAATAAAATATACTAGTATTACACAGCATTGCAAAATTTATTTTGATTTTGCTAATCAAGGAAGTTAAAGATGTTATATGGGATCTAAATTCCTTACCATATATATCCTACATTCTATTTCACAAATTTCACAAATGTTTTTAGGGCCTGTACTTTGCTTTTGCACAATAACAGCATATTTGTAACTCAGATCTAGAATTCTTCACACATCGATAAACTCAACACCATACAGTATATTTTATTTGCTAATAAAATCCAACTTGGGAAATTACTCAAGTACAAAGTCTAAAAGAGCTGATGTCAGCTGGACAAATATTTCACTTATACTAATACATGTGAAATTGTTCTGCCAGCTCACTCCCTCTTCTTCCACTAATATTTCTATCAATGCAGCATTCAGGTGGCTGTTTGTCAACTTTGAGACTGCATCCTAAGTGTACAAACAGCTTTTCCAGCCAGCTGTGGGTGGCACTTTTGTTGACCTGGGGGATCAAATAGTTATTCACTGTCGATGCCACACAAAAACTAGCCTTCGCATTCAGAGCTAAGACCCTCAACATTTCTCTTTAGCAAAGAAATTAGAAAGTGAATACATATTTGTTTCCTAAGTGTAGGCAAAATATACTTTTGGAATCATTCTGGACAAGGACCTCCCAGTATTCTATGAGCCACATCATATTTTAAATCTGATCTTGCCTGGCACTAAGTTTGAACCATCTAGTCAAAAACATCCAGCAGTGGAGAAACTGCAATCTCAACCCAAACCAGATTTAGCCGTTATTATTATTTGCAAATTTTCTTCAATGTTTTACTGATTCTAGTTTGTCATGTAAGTGTAAAACGTTCTCAAAATATCTTAAAACAGAGTTGGCTCTTTTGTCAGGATTTTGCCAAATGTACACCTAGTTGAACTAGCCAGTAAGATGCTCTGAGACACACCTTCTGAGAACTTATTTGTAAGGCACCACAAATTTCTATATAGAAATTTATCTGCTTACATAAAAGAAATAAACCTATACACCTCAGTTCAGAAGTAATGCCAACACACCTCAATGTGTTCTAGTCTTTTCTTTATCTCCAAATCAGGTTTGTTGACTCCTGACCTGGATTAGTCCCTGCAGTTTTCTTGCCAAGATTTCAAAAATGGCTTGCCATTGTCTGCTTCCTAGGGCAGAGAAAGAATGATTGGCTTAAGGTCACCAGCTGGCTTCATGCATAGAAACCTCTCCTGGTTTCTAATCTGAAACTGGCTCTTCCATACATAAATGAAGCAGTAAAAGACAGATCACCTAATAACAATGGAGGTCACATTTTAGCAGATCTAACTAACCTAGGGCTCTGAAGTACAAGAACTTGTAACTTATTGACACAAAACCATATACAATTGAAAAGCGTAGTTTCCTGGATGAAAGTACAAGTGTTTGTACTGGTTTGCCCTAATCTTTGCCCTAATCTAGATAAAAAAAAACTTAAAAACTTCTTGTATTGCAATCTTTCATTACATGGGGTCTAATGCATTTGCTGAAAATGAGAGATTAACACCCTGTAGCATCCACATAATATTCTAAAAAATATGCCACTAAATAAGTGAGCCTCTCTCTCTCTCTCTCTCTCTCTCTCTCTCCCCTCCCCCCCCTCTCTTTTAGATAACCACCCATCTCACACAAATGACTCTGTGTGGCATACAAGATTAAAAGCAAACAAACTCCCATACATAACAATCTAGAACCCAAGAATAACCAATTAACTATTAAACCCCTATAGTAACACAGCTCCACTTCACTGTGAACCCAATGCCTGGCGGAACAGCCAGGTCTTCAATGCTTTGTGAGAGATTTAGAAGATTGGAGCTATCAAAATCTCAGAAACTAGAAATAATAAGAAAAAGCATTCTTCCTTCTGATTTTTTTAAAAAAATGATATTTCCATCTTGCCAAAGATAAAAGCAGAATTCTAAACATTATTTCAGAATGTATTGTATTTATAAAAGTGCGAGTAGGCATGTACATCTCAAATTCATTTTACATTTCAGCTTAGATGTTCAATCAATGTAATTAAACTATTACCAG
This sequence comes from Protobothrops mucrosquamatus, assembly GCF_001527695.2. Lineage (NCBI taxonomy): Eukaryota > Metazoa > Chordata > Lepidosauria > Squamata > Viperidae > Protobothrops > Protobothrops mucrosquamatus. Next base: position 580,128 of record NW_015386467.1, read on the forward strand.
ATTACATTATCTTATTTAGCTCTAGATTTGAGACCAAAAAGCAACTATGTTTCTTTTCACATAGCAACTAGTACTTTATATATTAAAACACAGCTATAACACAGTGGCTCAACTAAGCTGTTTAAAAATAAATTAGCAAACTATAAAAATAAACAGTCAAATACATATGGAGTCAATTATGAATTAATTCTAATTTTTGTGCTGAAATACTGTCTTTGACCCTAGACATAAATAGGCACGGTTAAAAAAACATAATATTGCAACAGACAGAAGGCCAGAGATTAAATACTCAATAAGCATAGCCAACTGCAAAATAAGGGATGAAAAGGAAGTATGTGCAGATGCAGGGTAGAGAGAAAAGCCAAGGTGGAAAATTAGACTCTTCATAACAGTTGAAAGGATTGACAGTGAGTTTGTGAGTTGTGTTCTTTAAAGCTGCAGGATGTCAGAACAAGGGGTGAAGAGAGGAGAAGGAAAACATCATTCAGTAATAAACTTGTTCTTATGCCTCCTTTGGAACTTTCATTCATCAAGATTTAGAATACTTTGGACAACATGCAAGCACAGCACCTGTTTAGTAAAGTAGCTTAAAACAGGGGTCCCCAACCTATGGGCCGCGGCCCGGTACCGGGTTCTTGGCCAGCAGGCCGCAGAAATGGCTGGCCAGGGCGCACATGTGTGGGCGCGCATTCCCTCCACTCATGCTAGCGCCCACGGCCCTGTTTGCGCATGTGCACAGGCATGAACAGGAACACTAGTGGGGGATGCATGGCCCATTCGCACATGCGTGAACGTGCTGCTAGCGCAGGGGTGTGTGCACGGCCCATTTGCACATGTGCGAACGGGTCGCTATCTCGTGTGTGCGTGTTTGTGTGTGTGTGCTAGTACTGTACCAGTGGGAGTAGCCCCATTTGCGGCCGTGCGCACACGCAGTAATTTGGAAGCTGCTCTCCCCTCCAGTCCGTGAGCCCAGAAAGGTTGGAGAACTCTGGCTTAAAATCATCTATTTTCTGGCCTCCACACAAATCTTTCAACATGTAAAAAACAAGAAAAAAGTGAAGGAAACGATTGGTCCATTAGTGCGTGAAAATGGTAAGAAGGTGACTAGCAATAGGGAGAAAGCAGAACTATTTAACTCGTTTTTTGCATCTGTCTTTACACAAAGGGAAAAAACAGACCAACCTATCAAAAATAGTGCCATAAAAAACAGTATAGAAACACAAGTTAAGATAGGCAAGAAAATGATGTGAGCACCTGTCCAGCCTAGACGAGTTCAAATCACCAGGACCAGATGGATTACACCCCAAGGTTCTCAAGGAACTGGCAGATGTGATCTCAGAACCACTGACCTATATTTTTCAAAGATCTTGGAGCACTGGGGAACTACCAGAGGACTGGAAAAGAGCTGATGTAGTTCCCATCTTCAAAAAAGGAAAAAAATGGATCCAGGAAATTACAGACCTATCAGCCTGACCTCAATACCTGGGAAGATTCTGGAAAAGATAATCAAACAACGAATCAGCGAAAACCTACAGGCAAACAAAGTCATTACTAAAAGCCAACATGGGTTTGTCAAAAACAGATCATGCCAGACAAACCTTATTGCATTCTTTGACCAAGTGACAAAATTAGTGGATCAGAGGAATGCTGTGGATATAATTTACTTGGACTTCAGTAAGGCATTTGATAAAGTAGATCACAACCTACTACTCGATAAAATAGAAAAATGTGGGTTAGACAGCATCACCACCAGATGGATTCGTAGCTGGCTGACCGGCCGTACTCAGCGTGTGGTCCTCAATGGAACCGCATCTACATGGAGGGAA
>NW_015386467.1:582382-610420 GCF_001527695.2 Protobothrops mucrosquamatus
TTATTATTATTATTATTATTATTATTATTATTATTATTATTATTATTATTATTATTATTATTATTATTATTATTATTATTATTCTCAATGACACCTTAAAGCAGCCTCCTCTTTTTCTATATTCATCTGGTGGCCTAAAAAAAGATCAGCTGCTTTCATGAACAGCTGACAGAAATTAAGTTTATATAAAATCCAAAGCATTTTTCTGAATAAATTTTAAAGTATGGGTAGTCATGCTAATTTACATACTCGGGTACACAGAAAATAAGAATAAAGGGCCTCTGGTCCTCCAGGCAACCAGAATTGTTTACATTAGTCTTCCCCGACTTTTTCCTCTCCAGAACTGTATGTGAAGTTACAACTATCAGAATTTAGCTAGCTGGAATTGTTGGTGCTCTGACATCCATACATCTAGAGCAGCGGTTCTCAACCTATGGGTCGCGACCCCATTTGGGGTCGATCGACCATTTCACGGGGGTCGCCAAACAAGGCTGTCCGCCATTTTTTCCCCTTTACCGGCGGGTGCCTTACCTCCCTTGAGCTGGGCCAGCTGGTGGTTGGCCTGCTCCGTCTCTGCCGCTTGCCAGCTACGCCTCGGCCGGCGCATGGGGCAGAACCATGCATGTGCGGCGCTCCCGGGCAGGGAAAGTCCTCAACTTACGACCGGTTGGGTAGTCCTCGACTTACGACCGGTTTAGTCCTCGACTTACGACCGGTTGGGGGGTCGCGGCATTAAAAAGGTTGAGAACCACTGATCTAGAGGTCAACAGATTGAGCAAGGCTGACAGCAGTTCTCTTGAGGTTTAGAGTGGGGAGCTTACCAACTACCATGGAGATATGGACTACTGATCGTGGAATATTTTGCATAAAAAATAAATTTTAAAAGTTTAAAAAAGTCTAGCCAGAGCTTTGGTAAGAGATCACTGTGAAAATTCCTGATTCTTAATCCTGAAAATTTATGGATTTAATTTTTTACATTGTGACATTCGCAAGTATTTCTAAAAGTTTTTTTTAAAGGCTAAATGTATAGATAAATGTTAACTTTTCCAGATACCTTGGATCTTTAAAAACAAATAACAGCATTATTAAGCACTATATATTGTGTTGCTGATCCAATTTAAAATGCTTTTACCATCCAATACAAAAAAATATGTTCTGTTTGTTACACACAGACACAAGTGCAGAGAGAGAGAGAGAAAGAGACAGATAGACAGACATCTCACAATGGGAAGAAAGTTATGTTGAAACTGAAAAGACGTATCACGACTTTTTCTCCATTGCCGGCAATAGAGTGGGTGCAGTTTCAGCATGACGTATCCGGCCTATGGGCCGGCAGTTTGACACCCCTGGCCTAAAGCCAATTCTTCTCCAGCACTAATACAAGTGGGCCCATCAATGCAAGCAATAACTACATAGAAATTGACATTTACACAAACAAGGACTGCTAGACACAGAGAGACAGATATACATAACATGCACCTTATAAAATGTAATAGTGAGGTTATGTGACACCTAAGTAATCTTCAAAGGAGGATCATCACAAACATAACTGGGAAACCCAGAAAAAAATTATATTTTTCGAAAGTCATTTACAAAAGGAAAGAGGTGAACTGAAAATGTATAGAAAAGGCAAAGTGATCTAATAGATAGTGGCTTTTCTATGGTACAAAGACACTGGATAAGTAGTGAAAGTGCCTTAATCTACTAAAATGGAGAAACTGGATATTTTAAAGATATTAAAACAAAGATTTAGCCAACTATTACCAACAGTCAGGACGCAGAACTTAGGATGTACATATTTTGTGTTTTAACTATTTTTAAACCCCATTTTCAACAATTAATTCAATATGCCAAATGATTGTAAATCTATTCTTTAACAGCAGATGAAGCTTCTCCTGAGTACCAAGTGAATTTCTTTTTCAAAAATTAATACTCTTGCACCTCACATAAGCGTTTAACAAAGAAGAAAATGACAAAATACTGTTGTCTTCCATAGTCTTCTTAAAAATTGAGTTTGAATATGCTAAGATTACTCTGCACATATGCTCACTGAGATAACACTGAAAGCTGAATAAGACCAAACTTGGTGTGGTAGGAGAAACTCATAAAAGAAAACTCAAGTTTAAAAATGGACTGGATCTGCCCAGGAACTGCAGAGAAAATTTAAAAAAATCACAAAGCATCTTTTGGGGGAAGGCAGTTTGAAAGGATTGGAGGACTGTTACAATCTAACCCATCATCCAGAACTAAGCTACTATTAGGAGGTGACCTTCATCTATCCCCCCACATTATCCAGATAATATTCAGAATATGTACAACCTCTTCTGATTTATGTATTTTGGGAAAGCAGAACTGAGTATCATCAGAACATCACTGGCATCTGTATTAAAACGTCTGATGACCAATCCAGTTATTATTACCAATCATTCATCTAAGTCAGGAGTCCCCAACCCCTGGTCCGTGGACCGGTACCAGGCTGCGGCATGCCAGCAACCGGGCCACAAAAAAAAGCAAAGCCCCATCTGCGGGATGCAGGCAGCACACAAAACCATGTCCCCTCCGGTCCGCGGAAAAACCTCTCTCCAGAGGTTTTGGGGACCTCTGATCTAAGTCACTTAGCAGAACAACAGATTTATGGGGGAATTTTCATTTCAATGTTTTTCTGCTCTTTTTACCTCAAAAAAAGATTTGTATTTCTGTTACAACTAAGAATTGCTATGATTAAGGTGACTAGAGGTAAGGTGCAAAAATCAGAAGAGGCTACCCTAATACTGTTCTTACTTTTTTTTGCTGCTTGCTTTAATATTTAATGTATTCAATGTTTTTAATATTTTCTATATTTACCATTTTAATTGTAAGCTACCCAGGATCACTTTTCAGAGAGATGGGAAGCATATAAATGTATTTTTTTTAAAAAAAACAACAACTAGAAAACAGTAATAATAAAAAATCTACAAGGGATTTATTGTTATTTATTTATTTATATCATACCTTTATTATTTTTACAAATACCTCAAGGCAGCAAACATATGGAACATACTTTCCTCCTATTTTTCCCCTAACAACAGTCTTATCAGGTAGATTGAATTGAGATGATGACTAGTCAAAAATCACCCACCTGGCTTTCCTGACAGTCTCCCATTTCGCCTAGAACAGGGGTGTCAAACTGCCGGCCCGTGAGCCGGATGCATCATGACAAAACCGCGCCCACCCCATTGCCGGCAATGGGAAAAAAGTCGAGATACATCGCAACATGTCACATGACGTTGCGAGTTTGACACCCCTGGCCTAGAAGATTCCCATCCAAACCTGATTCTATCCAGAAAACATTAACAATTATTTTTAAAAATTAGATGTTACAGAGAAAAAAAACACCTAAATGAAAAGTAATTATAAGCTATTCTTTTTTGCCATACATTCCTATCAACTGCAATTCTCAACTCACAAGTACACCTCAATGAGTTCATTGGGATTTACTCCTATGTAAGTTAATAAAGTGTTATAGCTTAAGATCCATACTGAATATATAATAGGCAATTAATTACATGGCCTCTTTGCAGATATTTTTAAAAATAATTTCTACAGAAAAATCATACCAGATTGTCTTGTAGTGATGCAGGCTAGAGATTTAACATTAAATGGCATCCTCTGAATAGAAACAGCTCACCAAGATTTCCAGCAGAATTTCTTTCTAAATCAGTTGCCAAAGATGCATTCAGCTAGAAATGAACTGAACCTGGGATCTTATATGCATAAAGCATGAACATGACCTCTTATTTTCCTACTTGATCTTTTAAGTAATCAATAACATTTAAAAGACAAAGCAAAATAAAACAAAACAAAAGCTGGTAGATGATGCTAAAATAACAGAGCCAGAGGAAACCCTCTCCCTTATTGTAATTGTTCTGAGATATTTAATGTTCAACTATGCTGAGAACCAGCTTCTTTTTACCATTTTTGAGACCTTTTGAGGTGGAAAAAAAGAGTAGCACTTCTAAGTGCAGTACTGTTTCTCAAATTTTTATGTGTGGACTTCAGCCTCTTGGCCATTCTTTTACCCAAGAAAAGCCATAGTGTGTGAAGTGAGCATTACATTCTCTGCACAGCACTTCATACAAAAGGGAGAGATGTAATAGATAATCTGAGTCTTTCACATCCATTTCTTCACAGCAATTCCTAATCTCAGGAACAGGACATAATTCTAGAGATTTCAAAGTGCAGTATCAATATTCAGGTCCTCCAATTATAAGCTCAGTAGTTTTAAAGTATTTAATATTTTTAATGCTTAAGAATTCCTGAATTCCAGGAGCTACCCACTGACATTTGATGATACTGGATTCAGTACTATATTTAACCAATATTTCAAAACATAGTTTGATCCGGATCTGGGATCATGGTTTACATCGGTCTTGCCCAGAATTCCCAGGTAGCTTAACCTTTCACTATATCATAAGCTTCCAAACATATATTCCTAACATGTTTGTTGGAGAATACTAGTTTTTTTTACAAACTATTTCTTTTTCTGAATTTATAGTAAATATTTTTCCTCCCATAAAAAGCTTCTAAAAAGATTTTTAAGCCTCAGATCTGCTGTGGTTCTTTATAATACACCATTCGTTCATATCCTATTTTGAAAGCTGTGATAGCCAGTTAGAAATAGCGAATCATCAGAAAGCCTTTTCACTTGCACGATGCCATGCATTCCCCTCAGCCATCCTGGACAGCAAATATAAAGGGATACCTCTGGCTGAAAGGCTCTGTCCCTGTGATTCTGGAGAGGTGGAAACCTCTGGACACATCCTTCTTCGCTGCTCTTTTTATAGAGACATTCAAACAAAATTTATTTTCCTGATAATTAATTGGTATCCTGGCCATTCCGACACTGTTTATCTTCAGTGGTTGCTTAAAGACCAACGGATCATAGTCACAGTGCAGGTAGCTAGATTCTGTGCAGCAGCACTGAAAATTTGCCAGAACCTGATGAATAATCCAATATAACCATCTTATACAATTAATGCATTAATGATATTATCACCCTGTGTACTTTAATACCTAATAATTACAGGCCTTTACAATTAATATTATATTCTAGCTTAGGCCATGCTCTTGTTTAATGCAACTGATAAGATAGGCTGCCAAATTAGGATTTTGACATAGATTTGTTATTTGTTATTATTTTTTTCTAGAACTTTCTAGACCAGTACAATTAAAATGCTCAGAGTATCTAGTTAAGATACTCTTAGAGCATTTTAATTGTACTGGTCTTTAACTGTAATAAATCTTTCTTTCTTTCTTTCTTTCTTTCTTTCTTTCTTTCTTTCATTCATTCATATTCATTCCATGATAAAAAGTCATGGATCTAGTTCAAATTAACCTTTTCAGTTTTGACTTCTATTAATATTTTAATTCTTCTGAAATACCTCCAAGACAGAAACTGGAATTGGAATTATCCAATCCTGGATTATGACTACCATATGATTGCCTTCAGGCTAACTAACAAGACATTTACTAGTAGAGTTCATTATCCAGATACAGAAGCATGTGTGTAAGCACATGAGTAGCAAAACAAAGGGTTCTCATTGCAAGTAATACCTGCTACAGACAGCTGCTGAAAAACGTTCCTTTGCAAACCACATTCAATAAGACAACTCCATACGACACAATAAACTTTACTGTGGGAAAGTCTGCAGGCCACTCATGCTTAATCTCTACACACTAGCTTATATCCTTTAAGCAAATCTATATTATCTCGTCTTTTCCTAGGTACCAAATCTAACTGTTAATTCTGTGTTACCGTACTTGCTGACTTTTGTGATTTATGCTGAACAGGATGAAGTTTTATATTTTACTACATTATGTGTTCATGAAAAGTTGAAATTTCCCAAAATCTCAAAGAAGGGTCGGGCAAAATATCAAATTAATGAACTAAATTGTTGATTTGATCTTTACCCTGTGGCTAAAAGTCTGATGAAGACTTCACTGAAACCAATTATAGTGTAGGGCTTATTGCAAAGAAAATGTTGGTGATTTAGCTAATGATATAGACCAGGGGTGTCAAACTTCCGGCCTGCGGGCCGGTTGCATCATGTGGAGGCAGCGCCCACCTTAGCTCTGGCAATGCAAAATGTCGCAATATGTACCAACACATCATGTGACGTGGCGAGTTTGACACCTGTGATATAGACGGAAAATATAATAAAATCTTGCTGTTAAAAACTGATATTTAAAGAGGGAAACTTCATCCAAACAGTAAAATTTAAAGGTCCTGCTCAAATATTCCAAAATTGAATTTCAGCAGTTTTTTTTGCGTATATAAGGACATGGGCAAATTCTTAATGCTTTTCCTTTCTTTTGGTATTCTTGATGTTTCTGACATCACAAAGCAATGTCATCTTCCTCATATGCTGGAATTTACAGGAGGTGAAACTATTGGATGAAATTTGGAGTACTTATGAAGGCAGATTTATTATAGACCTGCCTTAACCATAGTTATATTTATTTTATAATTACAGCAATAAAAATAATTCAATTTTCTGCTTGCAACCACATTTATATAACAATGCAAGTTTTCTAAATAGTAAACCTTTAAAAATAAATTAAACACTTGATCCTTAAGTAGAATTGCTATTGTTTATTCTTAATGCAAAAGAGGTGTACATTGCCATACATGAAGCATAAAGATGCTTCAACTACTTCTGTTACACAGATAATAATTAATGTATTTTAGGGGGGGAATCAAAAGCAATCCTCCTGTATGGGAAATTCTCTGATGTAATCATTTTTTGCAGAAGATCTATGGACACTGATGCAAAATGGACAACTTCTTGAGTTCATTCGAAATTTGAATATCAGAGCTTTGTGACAAATGATTCTCACTAGTATTTTTTATACATTGCATTTTCTTCTTTCTGATGACAATCATTTTTTTCCATGTAACTTCACACAATCAGACAAATTAAAAAATACTATATGAGTTAATAAGGCATTCTGTGTTAAAATAATAAAAAAGCATTTTCTATAATATCTATTTATCTGACTTCAGATAAAGTATCTAAAAGCTACTATTTACTGTATGCCAGAAGTACTGGTGGCTTGCTTGTTAACATTAATCATAATGCTAGTGTTTTGTTTCATTTTTTTAAAAAAAAACAGTTTATCTGAAAAGGAGCTTTAAATAAGTATTTGATATGGGAAACTTTCACAGAGATAGTGCTAAGATATTAAACTAAGTCTGAGAAGAAGCCCTAATGAGTCTCTCGCAACCCAACCCACTTCACAGAACTGTTATGATACAGAGCCCTATATAAACTGCTTTAGCTCCTGAAAAAAACATAGGATAAAATGCTGACAAATAAATAAATAGCAATAGCACTTAGACTTATATACCGTTTCACAGTGCTTTACAGCTCTCTCAAAGCGATTTACAGAGTCAACATATTGCCCCTAAAAATCTAGGTCCTCATTTTACTGACCTCAGAAGGATGGAAAGTTGAGTCGACCTTGAGTCGGTGAGAATTGAACTGCTGGCAGTCAGCAGAATTGGCCTGCAATACTGCATTCTAACTGCGCAACCACAGCTCTTCAAATATAACACCAATCTACCTAAATCAGTGGTTCTCAACCTGTGGGTCGGGACCCCATTTGGGGTCGATCGACCATTTCATGGGGGTCGTCAAGCAAGGCTGTCCGCCATTTTTTTTTGTCCGCCATTTTTTCCCCCTTTTCCGGCGGGTGCCTTACCTCCCTTGGGCTGGGCCAGCTGGTGGTCGGCCTGCTCCGTCTCTGCCGCTTGCCAGCTACGCCTCGGCCGGCGCAGGGGGCGGAACCACGCATGCACGGTGCTCCCGGGCAGGGAAAGTCCTCGACTTACGACCGGTTGGGTGGTCCTCGACTTACGACCGGTTTAGTCCTCGACTTACGACCAGTTGGGGTCGCGGCATTAAAAAGGTTGAGAACCACTGACCTAAATGGTTCCATGATAGCAGACATCCTCTTTCTTCTGTTTTTCTCCCAGCTTTTTAGCTCCAAACACTTCCAGACAAAACTGCTTATTGAATATGGGATACTACTTAGCATGTCTAAATTGTTGTTTATAACACAAACAGCAAAAATGTTCATTGTAATAATGAATTTAACCTATTGTATTGTTGGTTCTCAATGTTAAGATTCCATTTTGGCTCAATGGCATGCTGGGATATTATTACAGATCACCTATCAATGACAATATAACCAGAATTAATTATCAGTTCATAGATGAGGATGATGAGTTGAAAAAAGATGGTTTGCTTAATGCCACCTAATGAGCTCACAGCAAAGAAGAAAGTTGACTGCAAAGATTTACCGTAATTTGAAATATATTTTTGATGATGAAATGTTTATGCCCATGGCCTTTAATTGTACAGTAACAACTCACTGCATTGTGTTATTTACTGAAAAGATTCTGATTTGAAATTTAGTTTCCCAGCTTTCCCAACTATAAAGGCACAATCTGAATTTAAGACTTTCTAGTTGAAAGGTCAGTGCTTTTGAAAAATTCCCAATGCAACACAGCAATCTTGAGGGAGACTTGAAGAAATGGGCAACAAATAAACATTTACTGCATCTCATGTTGATTACAAGGAAAGCACCACCTGCTGGTTTCCATGAACTACAGTCATTTCCTACACCGTATCAGAAATTCTTTCATGACATCAGTAATCTGCTTGGATGAATTTACCATATTGATAATATTATAAAGGGCAATGAAAGTACAGGTAGTCCTTGACTTACAATCATTCATTTAGTGACTATTCTCCAGTATAAGTTATATTGGCACTGAAAAAATTATTTACAACCTGTTTTCACACTTACAAGTATTGCCGTGTCTCCACGACCATGTGATCAAAATTCAGGCACTTGACAACTGGTGGTATTTATGACAGTTGCGCTGTCCATGGGTCGTGTGATCACCATTTGTAACATTCCTGGCCAGCAAAATGACTGGCCAAGGTCACCTAATTGGGTTCATGCCTATGGTGGGACTAGAAATCATGGTTTCCTTGTTTCTAGTCTGAGTCTTTAACAATTATGCCAAACTAGCTCTTCCATACAGAAATGAAGGACTAAAAGACAGATCAATCAATAATAGCAGAGGTCATATTTTAGCAGATCTAGTGCCCTTTGAAGTACAAAAACCTGTAATTTATTGACACAAAACCATCTGCAATAGAATCATGAAGTTTTCTAGATGCAAGTACTAGTGTTTTGATGCCACTGTGATAAAGACCCCAGTTTCAATAACTTCCATTATTTCCAACTGTTACATCTTATATCTTTCCTAGAATACATACAATCCCCCGCTTAAAACTGCTTGAATGTGGACAGAACTACTTTTTTTTTCGTTTATTCCTCACAACTCTACGCCTCAAGAAGAGAAGTATGTAATTCAGAAATGGACCAGCTAAAGGATTTTGAATATTAGTTGGTGAAAAGGCAAAAGAAAAAGCTATCACTTTATTTCTCTTTAAGAAATTTCTCTTTCAGTTTCAGGTCCTGAATTACAGGAGTACTATAAAATGTGCTGATATGCCTAAGCTGTAGGATAATCTTTTTAAAGTTGAAGTGGTCAGTTCCTTGCCTCCTTAGACCTGTGTGCACTAAGATAGGGATAGAATCCCAGTTCTGAACACAAAAGATGCATTTTTTTTTCTTGGACTACAAGGCAAGGTGGAGGTGGTATGGGCTGATAAGGGAGGATTTCCCTGCTCAAATTTCAAAAGATTCATACCATGGAAACCAAGTGAGAGAGAGGAAGGGAATAATCCATTTAAATTCTTGAATAACTACAGTCCAAGCCTGAAAAAGTAAAGAGTCTCTTTCAAACTCCAATTATTCAAAGGTTTGCAGTAATCCAGATAAAAGATATGATGGAGACAGAAACAGTCTCTTAGCATCCTAAAATTCTAATGCAGACAAGTTCACTGTTAATGCTACGGATGAAGAATTTTAAAACAAAGCAAACATTAAACAGAATTCTGTTTCTGGAAAGAAAAATAATCTACCAAATTTAGAAATGATCTAAAAATTAATAATAATGGGAGCAAATGTTATTCAAAAGTTCATGTGTATGGCAGCTCCCCAACATATTGTGTGCAGGAACTATGATGGCATAAACAGCATTTTACAATTAAATTATCATCCAGTTCCTGTGACAGATATTACAATTTTCCCCATGTTATGTCCTCATCACCTGTCAATGAAAGCTAAGCACAGGGAAAAAAATTCATTATGTTAACAGCACAAGAAAAGTAAATAATAATAATAATAATAATAAAGTTGGAAGGGACCTTGAAGGTCATCTAGTCCAACTCCCTGCTCAGGCAGGAAACCCTATACCATTTCAGACAAATGGCTGTCCAGTCTCTTCTTAAAAACTTCCAGTGTTGGAGCATTCACTGCTTCTTATGTATTTTTTTTTTTTTTAAAGGAAGTATTTGATATACAAAATTTGTTTTTTCACTGACACCCTCTTCCGCCATAATTTATTTTAAAAAAGTAAAATAAAATTTTCCTAAAATCTTTCTTTTGAACTACATATCCATTTTATCCAAATTCAAGGAGTTTGAACTCTGAAATGTATTCAAAGTTGCACACATCTAGAAAAGGTAAAGTTTCTCCTGCAGGTTAAAAGAGATTAACTTTTGCTTGCAATAAGGGAATTACTGAAGCTTTTCTCGTAATTTAAACCTTAGACTATGTATTTCTGGAATTTGTATTCTTCCCTCACCCCAGCTCCAAATCTCTCAAATATACTGGATGCTATGCTGAGTATGAACCATTAAACTGAGCTTTCATAATTGGGTCAAACTCTAAAAACTTCAAGTAGTTTTTAGAACTTTCCCTTGCTTTGGTGAAACATTTATTATTGCAACATGAAATATTTATTATTTGTTTCCAACAACACTACTTCCTAGACATAAAAGATGGCACAGTCCCTTCTTCCAAAAGGATAAAGAAAAACAGCATGAGCTGCCAATTTTTTTAGCATAGTAGAAGAGAAAGCAGAGTGTATGCTTTCCTATGCATGGCCTTTTAAAGTAAAATTTCCACTGGTAAAAAATTTGTAACCAAGAAATTGTTATTAACAAATGGGACTGGTAAATACTATTTGTTGATATGGTCAGTCTTCTTGTGGCCTGGGTTAGATTCAGTATTTTTGAAGGGTGAAGGGCAAGAAGAGAGGACAATTATACAAAATGGGTGAAGCCTGCTAAGCATAAAGACATGCACACATTTTTTTCTCCCTGTTGGGTAACATGGATCCTTTTCCATAGCTGAAACATGTGTTTCTATTATATGTTGGAGAATAGGAAAATGATGTTTCAGAGGTTTCCTGATATTAGTGGGGAGAAGTTTAGCTGAATAATATGATTTGGTCCCAAAGTTCTCAAAACCTGAAGTTATGTCTTGTTTTTGTTTTTAGCTATAAGATGCAAAAAACAGCTGCTATATTTTCAAGTTCAGGACAACTCCAAGACATAGTCCATAACTTGGATTACCTCCAGAAATAATATTGCCTGCTTGATGAGTGAAGAAAGGGGTAATTTCTTGATTTATAATGAACTATAGTAGATGTCAGAGGGGAAGTAATCTTCAATGGAAAATTCCAGTATACTCCTCACAAATGGCTTTGTTCTTTTGCACTGTTCCAAGTAGCTAATGTATTCTCTCACTTCATTCTGGTCATCCATCTTAAGCCTTCCTAATGGAGCTCCTAAATGCTGACACTTTGGGAAACAGTCTAAAATCTTTAACCTCCTACACCAGCCTGCAACAGAAATGGTCAAGGGTGAACATTCAGGGTTTCACATAACAAAGAAGAAGCTCATCAGTCTTTCCTCCAAACACAACTGGATAGAATACTGACTTTTTCCAGAAAAGAATTTATATTGAAATGTAATATAAAAATGCCAGTTAAGGATTGGGAGAAGTGAGGAAACAAAAATTGACATAAGGAAAACTTCTATATGAAACTATTCAGTCCAAGAAAAATTTCAGTATCCCAAAGCACGATGAGTGCCACTACAAGTGGACTTCAATTTACAACCATTCACTTAATGACCCTTCAAAGTTACAATGGCACTGAAAAAAGAGACTTACAACTGGTCCTTGCATTTATGACTGTTGTAGTAAATTTGGGAGCTTGGTAACTGGCAAGTATTTACAATGGCTGCATTGTCCTGGGGTCATGCAATCACCATTTGCAACCTTCCAGGCTTATGACAAGCAAAGTCAATGAGGCAAGACAGATGTCATGTGTCTGAGTAACGAAACACTTAAAAGGATTTTCAGGCATTTTTTCTCCTAAAAGCATTTATTAAGATTACAATACGTCAGCACAGCATGGTGGAATGCTTAGATCTGCTTCTCTTCCGCTACGCATAACATTCCAAACATTTTCCACTCCCTTATTGTAGGGTCATGGTTCACATCTTCCAATCAACTTGGAAGATGTGATTTACTTCCGGTTTCTTTCTCCCGGGCTATCCTTATGCTCCTCCCTCTTTCTTGGTTGATGGTTTAACTATATAAATACCAGACAGTTCTGCACATTGTCAAAGCAAGAATATACAGTATTTGCAGTGCTGACAACAGATTTACTTAATGACTGTATGATTAACAACCATGACAGATAGGTGATAAAATCCAGCATGACTCACTTAACAACCGCCTTGCTTAGCAACAGAAATTCTAGCCCCAATTGTGATGGTAAACCCAGGACTACCTGTAAATCTTAATTTTGTTTTAAAGGATGAGACAATTATTACTACAGCTGACTACCATGGTAGATAAACCACCATGGATAGGGATTTCTAAATATTAGAAATTGGATATAATAAAGGCTGTTTCCTTTATTCTGAAAAGCATATGTCTAATCACTGCTGGAAACAAAAAATGCTGAGTAGATCTATCTTAAACAGATTCAACAAACTTTGGTGTATGTGAGTATCACTTCATTAAGCTACTTCCAGTGCTTTTTTTCTAAAAAAAAAAAAAAAAAGGTGCCGGAACTCACACACATCATACAACCCGCCTTGCCTACCCTATAAGGTTCCATCCAAAAAAGGTGCCGGAACTCCGTTCTGGGCATTCTATGAGAAAAAAAGCCCTGTCTACTTCTATTCTTGTCCATATTAGACATAAGCTATGTGACATTTATTCTAGGATTACACCATATCAAGGGGTGGGGAATAATAAATATGCAAATATCTACCACCCAATTCCAAAATTCCAAATGTTGAAACACAATATATATAGGGGTTAGGTTCTAATTCTTTTCACTTTATCTTCAGTATTGCATAAATCTCTGAAGCTGGTGAGCATTTTGAAGCACCACAGTGCTACTTACCTAATTGGTGTAACATAAGAAAAGGGGCGTTGTCTTACCTGAACGCCTTTTCTCAGCATGGAGATGGAGAATCCACCAATGGGTTAGCTCTGTCTTCCTGCCCATTAGACTAAGTCAGTCAAACTTGCCACGCCCATCCTAGACCAGGACACTCCCAGTCTTGAAGAGGGTGAAAACTTCTGATGACAGTCCGACGTGTTGGCTCCCAGACCCATAACACTGGACCTAACGGACCCTAAGGGGTGGGTGTGGATTCTCCATCTCCATGCTGAGAAAAGGCATTCAGGTAAGACAATGCCCCTTCTCCAGCATAGGAGATGGAGAATCCACCAATGGGACATACCAAAGCCTCACTGTCCCGATGGGAGGGAAGCAGTCCTAACTGAGAGACACGCGATCTGGGGGAATCCTCCATGGGGGAGATCTGGAGAGATTCACGAGGTCGGCGAACCACAGCCTCCGTGGCCAGTACGGCGCCACGAGTATTACCTCCGCCCGCTCCTGCAGCAATTTGCAGATGGCTGCCGGGATCAGAGGGAGAGGGGGAAATGCGTAAAGCAGGTCCCCTGGCCATGGACCTCAAAGAACATCCACTCTCTCTGGCCCTGGAGACGGGAACCAGGAGAAGAATCTCGGGAGCTGGGAGTTCGCCGGAGAAGCGAACAAGTCTATGACCGGTTGTCCGAACTGCTGCGCTATCTCTGCGAAGAGATCCGGGTGCAGACGCCATTCAGAATGATCCACGGTCGACCTGCTTAGAAAGTCCACTTGCCGGTTCGCCTCCCCCCGAGATGTGTTCGGCCCTGAGGGAGGACAAGTTGGTCTCTGCCCAGGAGCCCAATAACTGGGCCTCGGCCATGTGGGACCTGGACCGAGTACCCCCTTGCCGGTTCATGTGGGCCTTTGCCACCACGTTGTCCATTGAGATGGGTCAGCACCTTCCGCTTATCCTTATTCTCAGTCAAATAAAGTGCTAGGGCCTCTCCAAACAGCTGACCCCCCTGATAAGGGGCCACAGCCAGACGCCACTTAGATTTGACGTCAGCTTGCCAATTCTTAATCCATAGTAGTCGCCGTGCTGTGACATTGGGGGCCATGGTCCTGGAGGAAAACCTGGCCACGTGCAGTGTTGCATCAGAGACATACTCTGATGCTGCAACTAGTTTGCTCAGGTCCTGGTGTGTGCGTACCTCCTCTGGAGGGAGTCTGGCCTGTAGTTGACGGAGCCAAAGGAGAGAGGTTCTAGCAAAGAAGGATGCGCAAGTAACCGCTCTTACCGCCCACGCCGCCGCCTGGTGAGTCCTGTGGAAAGTCAATTCCCATCTCCTGTCCTCAGACTTCAGCGCATCGGCCATATCCCCCGACATCGTAGACGAGGACAAGAGAGGGGCCAAGGGTTCATCCACCGTTGGCACCTCCAGTGCGTCAGCCAAGTCTGGAGCTGCACTGAACAGTTTCCTGTCCGTTCCTCCCGGAGGAGGGAAGGTTCCAGTGAGACCCATTGCTTTCAAACCGCGTTCAAGAGGAGAGAAGGACAAGGTACATGGTGCTGAGTCACTACAGGCTCAAAAAACACCGGGATTGGATCTGAGCTGGGTGAGGGGTCCGACTGAGGGATCCGATCAGAACCTATGTTGGCAGTTGTGCTGGCCTTGCGAAGCAGTGGCAAGAAGAGGATCAGGTTAAAGAGACCTCCAAATGGCGGAGGGTCTGGGGGGGTCTTCCTCCTCCGACCATGGTATATCTGGTTGGTCGTACTCCGCAGGAGATGAGGCCCTGCTATAAGAGGATCGGGATGGTGAGGGAGGACCATGGTACTTGGGTGCTCCTGACTGGAGAGGATAAGATGGGGGAATGGATGCTACGGACTCGGTTCTGGATATGTGGTAAGACCTGGCTGCAAGAGCCCGGTCAACCGCCTGAGAAATCAAGGATTGAAGGCGATTATCCAAGGGAATGGCTTCGGGCTCAGCTACCCTGAGCCCAGCAAGCTGTGGGAGTAAAAGTGGCCTCTGGGCCCGCGGTGCCAATGATGGTTGGTGGATGTTTGGATCTTGATCCACCCCAGGAGAAGGGAGGTATGTGGGAATCCCCTCTGGGGACCAGATCCCTTGAGCAGAGGTCGAGGGCCCCAGCGGGAAGTCAAAGAACAAGGCCTCTGTCTGCTCCGCCTCTGCCCTGGCCTGCCTCTGCGCTTTGGAAAATTCCTTCTCCAAAGCCTGGTGCCTCCTGCTAGCCTGCTTCTCCGCCAATTTAGAAGGCTTCCTTCCGGAGATGGTCTGCCTTGGCCTGGATCCTGCCTGCTGCCTCCTCTTTGGAGGACTTGTGCCTTTTATGGCTAGTGGATGGGGAGGCGGTGTCCATAGGTTGGGGCACCATGGTGTCCTCCATCCTGAGGTGAGCTATCTCAGGTAGTGCTGAGAGGGAACTCTGGCAGTGGATCGATTGGCAGATTAGGCTAAAGCAGATGGAGAAGGGGAATGCTAAGTAAATTTCGCTTTGGTTCCCCTGCTCCCCTGGCCACCTGACTGGTAATTGAAGAAGTCCGTTTGTCCCCTTTATGGGTCCGGTCATGCCTACGGCAGAGGCAAAATCACATGTGTGATAACAGCCTGCTTGCTCGTAGAGCACTTGGTAGCAACGAGGTAAGTCAGCACACTCGCTGGCCGGGTTAAATCTACGGTAGCGCCAAAACCACAGCCGTGGTTACAGCCAGCTGACGCGTAGCCCGCTAAATGGTGGCCAGGTCAATGAATTGCACCAGTTAGGCCTGTTGTTGGGTGCAGAGTGGGGCTTTACTTCTAGGCCATGCCTATTGTGACAGTCCCCGCTAGGTCGGGGCTGGGACAGAGAAATAAACGAAGGAAATGAGGTGAACCCTCAGGTCACTCAGGACTACTGTTAGTGTTGGGTAACACAGTCCCTAGAATGCTATCCCATTGTGGACAGTGGCTGCAGCGCGCCACGTATTCAAAATGGCGGCCATGCAGGACGATCGTGAGGGAGGGTGCAGGCCAGGCCAGGCAAGCGGCAGCCAAAATGGCGGCCATGCCGATGTAATTCAGGCCTTCGCGATGATGGAGAAGGTGGGAATAGGCCTGGCGTCCCCGGCTGCAAAACGAGTTGCAGCCAAAATGGCGGCCGCATCAATCGGTTCGGAAGAGGCACGAAACGGCCAACAATGGGCCCCGTGGTGATTACGAGAGCCCTTCCTTCCCTCGGAAGGGAGCTCAGGACCGTAGGCCAGGGGAAATTCTCAAAAAAAACCAACCGGAGGTTGATCGGCAGCCGCGGCTCACCCACGGCAGCCAAAATGGTAGCCGGAACGATCCGACACGAAGAGAGACGGTAGGAGCTCTTGCAGCGTCCCTGGGGAGTTGTAAGAGATTAGAGCTGCAGCGCTAAGCCCAGCGCTGAAGCGACTGAAAGGAAAAGATCACTCGAGAGTGAAGCTGAAGCCTCAGCAAGTAGCCCCAGGGCCCTGGGAAAACACCTCCCAAGCCTCCGACAGGCAATCCGAACAGCGTTGATCCCAGCGCTGTTGAGATGACTGTGGAGGCCAGGAGAAAGGCAGAATCTACCAATGGGACAAAACTCTACTACCTGCAGCTAAGTTGGGAGCCAAACTTGTCACGTCCATTTGGGCTGGAGACCAAGTCAAGACTGGGAGTGTCCTAGTCCAGGACGGGCGTGGCAAGTTTGACTGACTTAGTCTAATGGGCAGGAAGACAGAGCTAACCCATTGGTGGATTCTCCATCTCCTATGCTGGAAAATATGAGCTCTACAGGCAACATTACAAAATTTATAAATTACTTAAAGGTCATTTCCATACCTGTTATCTATACAGTAATAAAAATTATATTTATTGTTTTGTTTTATCTTTTAACTTTATAAAATGTACTGTGTTTTTTTAACACACAAAGAATGTCTAAGAATGCTACCTAATATGTTTTCAATGAACAAGCACAGTAAAGGCTTTCATTTAATTCACCTATCTGCTGTTAGGAGGAACATGACTAGAAGACTTTCAAACTGCCAGTATCAATGGCAGAACATTTTTATTAGTTAAATCAATAAAATATCAGCTATTTTATAATTCTCTGTATGTAAAATCTACACATTTGCAAGATGTGATAGCCATTTTGCTAGAAGTAATCAAAATAACAAAAACTATAATGTAATGGCAATAGTGGAAAAAGAGCTATTGATAATTTCATCCTATTATAGTAGATGGCAGCATCTGACATATGTTGCGTGCCTTCTCTTCCAAGTAACCCTATATCGGTTTTATCTCCTAAAAACACTCAGCAAACACCACTACATTAGACTGACAGAGGCAGGAAAGCTGCTCCTTAAAACATGTTGGAACACTTCCCTCGCTTGGTGCCAAAAATGTGTCTGTCTCTCAAACCTGTAGGTAGGCGGACATGGGTGTGGTATTCCTTTCATAAAAGAAAGCCTGGAAGTTGAAAATCCAGGAGAAACTTATCCTGTGCTATTATTCTTCCCTCATGTGATGGGGGTGGGAGATCTAGTTGAAAAGATGTCCAGGACATCACTTCACCATAAAGATATGAAATAGCCTGACTTTGCTACCTTTTCCAACTTCAGAAATTTAACCTTAGGAAAGTCCTATTGCTTCAGCAATTTAAACTTGCCTTGTTTAGGTTTCCAGTAGAGAATCTTTTGTGTATAACAGTCATGTGTACTGAAGTTTTAAAGGTTTTGTCATTCACATTTATAATTCACCCAGACTTCAGGGTGTGCTTCAGAATATTTTTATGGTGAGTTTTTGCAAATATCCGTTCTAACATGTTCCCTGCCTCCCCTCCCCTCCTCTCCCCTCCCCCCAGAGTTTTCTTTTCCCTTTTTTAAAATGATAGTCAATGGTTTTATTCAAAGTCATTCAGGAAATAGTGTCTTCTGCTTTGGTGAGGCTAATCCTGGAAAGCTAACGCAAAGATAAATCACTCATTAAACTCTTCCAATACTGAAAAGCTCCAGCTATGTCACACCTTAACTTCTAGCAAAAACAACAAAGGCTGTATTCTTGTGGAAGAAAAAAAAGCAGCAAAAAGTTTACTAATGTGAAGTAATTTATGGAAGGACAAAGGAAATTTCCTGAAAAATGCCCATGTTTTATTCGTATTTGTTCCTCACTTTCTTGTCTAAAAAGACAAGAAGTAGCAATCATATTTTTCATACATATAATAAAATCACAGCCAATCAATTGCTTTGCATCTATCTCATTAGAGATTTTTTTAATAAAGTTTTTTCAACTTCCTTTAATGTGATTTACATAACAGATTCTAAAGGCTGGTAAAGATTTTGCAGATTCTATTAGCTATCACCTTTTCTTTTTGGTTAAAATTTTGTTGTCAAATTGGGTTCATGAACTTGGTACATTAAGAATATTATACAGACAAATCTCTGTTCATCTTGGCGCAACCTGGCTCTATAAAAAGATTGCAAGCTTAGATATTTGGTTATTAATTGATATTTTAGATTTACCTTCAGAAAAAATGGAATAGGCAGTAGTGTTGTGGTGGATGCAGAAAAAGACCTTAATATGGTACTTTTGGAGCAAGGTTTGCCCAATATACTGTCTTCTTTTTTATTTAATCAGATTAAAATATATTCTTTGATCTGGGGCTATTACAAATTAAACTGTTCCTCACTTATCAAAGTAGAGCTTAGCAAGGATGCTCTTTATATCCCTTTGTATTTAATCTGTAATACTGTAATAAATGCTCTGTCTTCTTAGATATTCTGGGTATAAAATTAATTGGAGCTGCACACAAATTGTTATTAATAGACATCACCCACTTTTAACTCCCAGAGAGAACTGTGTAAGATTTAAAACATATTAAAGTTTTGTTAGGCAGAATTGATTATTTGTTTAAATGAAGGCAAAATTTTCTGGTTTGTCTGAAAACAATCATTTTTACTAAAACTAAAAACAGTGAAAGGGTATAACTTACTTCACCTGGTATATGTGGCACTTGCATGCTAGAAAGAAAGATATTCTAAAGGATTAGAGACACCACATTCCAAAGTTTGGAGGAAAGATGAAATGTTTCCTATATTCAGAGACATTAATTTTGAGATCAAAGGTCATGTATGCCACTCTTAAGCAATAGAATAGAATAGAATAGGATAGGATAGGATAGGATAGGATAGGAAAGGATAGGATAGGAAGGGACCATCTCCATCACCAAGAAGGGATTTGTAGGATCAAATACATAATTCAGAGTTTAATGGGAGGGCAGCAATAAATTAAAATTTAAAATAAATGAATTATTATAATAAGCAATTTATCTGACTTCAATTTCTTCCAATAATCAGGGATTCTTTTCTACCACAAAGAGCATCACCCAAGTTAGAATCAAGTATAACTGTACAGCTTCAAATATGGCTAGACCTCATTTAACATGAGAATACAATCTGCCATAAACAGGGCACAGAGATCAAAAAGTTCAGTTTACTGAAGGGCTAAAACTAGGACTCTAAAAGAGCTCGGAGTTTCTGATAAATAAAATTACAGAGACTCAGAAGGAAAAGTAACAGTTGATGAATTACAATAATCAAACCAACATTTGTGGAAAGAGCAATGATTCTGCACAAACACTGCCTAAACACTCTTAAGTTATTAGGTCAGCCTAAAGTGCACAGGTAGGGCTTACACCACAATAACAAAAAAGCAAGTCTACCCAAACAAGAGTCAAAATTGCTCTTATGTTCACTATTATTACTACTAGTGATTGTTATGATTACTACAGTAGTACTAACTGCAGCATATTCCATAATTGTGATAAACCACAAAAGATCTATAGGCAAGATTGTTGATTTTACCACAACAATACAAGAATCAGTGTCACAGAAAAAAATCAGTATACTGTATGTATAATCTTAAATATCCATTTCATTTTTATTTAATTTTAAACATCAGCTTCTACATACTATAATTGCAGATATTGTAAATGAAAATATAATAAGTCTATCATCATTCAGCACTAAAGATTTACCTATTTTACAGCAATCCTATCTACCTTTAGAATTTGCTGCAGAAAAGCTGTCCTAGTCTGGGTAATACTCTTTACTATAGAAGTATTCTAATTTCATAAATAGTACAAAGTATTAGCAAATAAATTATAAAGTATTATAACAGCAATTTTGGCTAACAAATACTTAAAATAAAATAAAAAATCCAAGTACCCCCTTTAGCAATTTCAATACTCTTGGAAACTAACAGCTGCCGGATTTTAAATATTATCAGATGCAAAGGATGAATTGCAGATATGGTGATTTGAGTACATATTGGAGAATTCAGTATAGAATTTGATTGTAGCATTTCTCTTAGCTATCGGGGAAGTCTGATTTCAAAACTTTTAATCATAACCCAGCAAATCAAACAAATTTATCAAACAATAAATTCCTTTCCTCATCCCTTTAAATTATTTCTATTGATGTAATTTGTTTTGGAAAAGTATTTATCTTTTCATTTGTTTCTATCATCTTCATAAGCATGGAGTTCAAGAAACTCAAAGAAAGGAGAAATTGGCAATACAGCCCAACAGTCAAACTGGAGCTATCCACAGCTTGCCTTTATTTCAGAAATGCTTGCTTGGAAAAGGAAAAAAAGGACAATTCATATAATATTAAAATTAATTCCCTTACATGGAATACAGGTAGTCCTCAACTTACAACAGTTCATTTAGTCATCGTTCAAAGTTACAACGGCACTGAAAAAAGTGAGTTATGACAGTTTTTCACACTTACGGCCATTGCAGCATCCCCAGTCACATGATCAAAATTCATGTGCTTGGCAAGTGGTTCATATTTATGACAGTTGCAGTGTCCCAGAGTCATGTGATCACCTTTTGTGATCTTCTGAGAAGCAAAGTCAATAGGGAATCCAAATTCACTTGACAACCATATTATTATTTTAATAAATGTGATGATTCCCTTAACAACTCCAGCAAGAAAAGTCACAAGATGAGGCAAACTCACTTAACAAATGTTTTATTTAGCAACATAAATTTTGGACTCAATTGTGATTGTAACTTGAGGACTACTTGTATAAGGAACTATGTAATTACAGGAAAATACATATTTGAGTTAAGAAAGTACTAACAAGGTGTCCATACCCATTCCAACAAATTTGTTATGAATTATAGGTTACAAAAATTATCTTTAAGTCAGAGAGAAGTCAGTAAGGAAGGATGGCTGAACACAAATCAGAGAAAAGAATGGATCACTAGTTTCCTATGACTTGTACTGCCACTAAGAGCAAAACAGGAATTTAACAAATTATTTATCTTAAGACAGTTAGTATCTATTGAGAAAAGTTACCAGTATCTACAAGTCATGATAATTTACACAGGCTTCCCAGTTATACTGGTTGTGAGAAATACTGGAGCACTAGACAAACCTTCAGTCAGAGTCAGCAGGCTCTTTTCTTATATTTTTGTTCTTTGATGGATTGCAGGGAACTACTATATGTATGTGAGGATTCTTTGCTCTCCAAGGACTGGACACACCATAGCATAGCAAACTTATACAAACTGTACTGCAAATCACATATTCCCCAACAACAAGCTACAGATAGTCCTCGAGTTACGAGTGAAATGGAGCCTGCCCATTCCACTCGTAACTCAAAAACTCATAAAGTGAATCTCATACCTCGAATGAGATCACTCCCTTGCTCGTTAAGATGCACGCAGCTCATTAAGTGAACATGGGGTATCTCAGGGTGAGGAAGGCCATGGAGGGCCTAGTGATGGAACAGGCCCACAAGGCCTCCCCGACTAAGATACCTCATGCTTCCCCCTCCCTTCCTGCCGCGCCGGACTCACCTAGAAAAGATCCGTCTCCTCTCTGCCGCAGTTCCTGCTGCCACCTAGATGTGAGGCTGGGGGACACTTCTATACCCCCCAACGGCCCGATCTGTGCTCCGGAGGCCTTTTCCAGGCCCTTGCTACCTGGATCTGAGCCCGGGGGACGCTTAGGTAGTCCTCTGGCAGCCTGTTTCCAGGTGGCAGCGGCCTGGAAAAGGCTTCCAATGCCTTGATCTGGCATCCGGTGGGCTGTGAAAGTGTCCCCCAGCCTCAGATCTGGGCGGCAGTGGCCTGGAAAAGGCCTCCGACACCCCGATCCAATCTCCGGAGGCACGTGGAAGCGTCCCCCAGTTTCAGTTTCATTCTCTGTTGCAGAGAACAGAGGCCTAAAGTACCATGAGATCACACGAGATCAGTAGCATGAGATCTCGCCCCACTGATCTTGCGTGATCTTGCATTACTTTAGGCCTCTATTCTCTGCGAACGCATCAAAGGCCTGGAGGAGCCAAGAAAGCAAAAGATCTCGATCTTCGCAGGGTGAGTATTGAAGGCCTAGGGAGAGGGAGGGAATAATCAGGATGAATGTTGCAGTGCCACTGCAGTCGCTCGTAAGGGCGAACGACTGCCATGGTGCAGCAACATTTGTAATTTCAGGACTTGGTCATAAGCACTAGGGGGCACTCATCACGTAACTTTGAATGAGCCTTAAGTGAATGCTCGTAAGTCAGGGATTACCTGTATTGCTCTAGGTCAACTCCACCCTTCTAGGCTTTGCAAGGTGATGTTGCCACCTAAAGATGTCTTTAACACTTATTCTTTTAATATTCAGTTCAAACTAAAGTTTTAAAGCCCTTAAGGTAGCATACAATCTTTGCCTTTTTCCAAACATTCTTACACTAGTTGGATGAGGTGCTGCTTCATGGTGGGTGTTCCTTTTCTAGTGGCTGCCAAACTCCAAGCTCCAGGCAGGACTGCACACCATAGCTGTGATCCTGGCAGCTGGCAGCTGAACCAAAGTCCTCTTGCCTGCTTGTAATAGCTGTCAATCTCCATATGTCATCTCCACTTCCTCATCTGTATATGGTGTGCTATCACCTTTCCTGCTATACAGACCCCTCCTCCCATTCTGTATTAGCATTTACTTTGATAAATTCAAAAGATTGGGTGGGATGAGGCTACCTTTAGACATCAGCAGATCCTTGAAAACACCAGGGTATGGCTCAATCAGCCAAGAAGCTACCAGTTTGAATGCCTGGGAGTAAATGTCTGAATGCATTGGGGGGGGAGTGTTTCTGCTTGGCTGCAGTTGCTTTTCTAAAGCACAGAGACCAATCCTAACTTCACTCATTATGTGCAATGGGGGCTTTCAAATAAGTTGATACAAAAAGTGACAGCTCCCAATGCAATTTCTTATTTCACTTATTGTAGCTTGTAATAAAATATTTTACCACTTAATATATTGATGCTCATGCTAATAGCAAATTATGTGAGCTACAAAATTCATGCCTTACATAGTTAATTCTGGTACACCAGAGGTGTACTTTATTTCTTTTTAATGGCCATCATAGGAGACTGTATTGAATTTTCAGGCTTTTCCTCTTCCACAGCAAATTTAGCCTTTTTTTGTAATAGTAAAATATGGTTGAGTTAACACAATAGTAATTCTAAATCTGGAATGACATAATGCAATTGCTGCATATACTTAGCATGCTATACTCAAACAACTAATACCATACTATTGATTTATGTAATAACCTGCTTCACTTAACATGCTATAACAAGGCCTGTTTCCCCCAATACAATGAACTACAAATGCTCTATATCTACTTTAATCTTAACTTTAACAACTTTTTGTAACCTAATATATTTTCTTACATTTTAAATGAAAATGGACAATTGTTCCATTGTTATACAGTGCTTGTTTACCAAATTTCAGTAGCACAACCTTAGAGAGTTGAAGAAGTGAGAGTGAAGGTTCGTTCTCCGAGCTTGTGGGTTGGTTTCCGAATGTTTCATTACCAGGCTAGGTAACATCTTCAGCGGCGTTTAGGGGATGTCTGTGTTGAAGAAGTTGCATTATTGAGGGCCTAAGGACTTCAAGCAGCCTATAAACCATAAATTTCCTATCGTGTTCTATAGTTGCCAATGCCCTTCTGATTTCTTTGTTCATCCCAAACTAAAGCTATGGGAATTATGGCTTCAATTTGTTATTCAAATCCATGGAAACCATAGTTTAAATGTAGTTTCAAATACTGGTTTAAAAGTCATGTAACAGCTAGAGTTTGTCATTATGGATGGGACAGTTTCAGCATTTAGGATGAAATTTGGAAGGCACAAGAGGAGAAAGGTAATCAATTTTCACTCACAAAATGCCAAACATTCATTCATTCATTTAATAAATAATTCATGGAGCTGAATAGCATCCCAATCCCCCCCAAATCCATAAAAATAAATAAAACAGAACCACCACCCCATAAAATACATTAACCCCAGGCTTGAATATCACATGTCAACTGAGAAAACTCCAGTTCAAATTTATTCTATATGATAATTAGCATTTAGTAAGCCATTTTCAGGTCTTCATCAACAATTAGCATAACTTACAGGCACAGAGAAAGGAATACTGGTACATAATGTTTCTACTTTTACTACTTTTTTCCCAATTCTGTTTAGCAAAATAAACAACAGATTCCCACTCCAAAGATTTAAGTATGCAAGCATAATAAGTAGCAAAGATAATATGGAATGGGAAAAGTAGGAATGGGAGAAGTATGACTTGTAAGGGGATTAATGTGCAAAAAATACATACAAAAAGAAAATAGTATACTTGTGGTATGTTGGATTTTAACCTATTTGTCCAATTTGAAAACTATTTGCAACACTGCAGGAGATTGCAGGTCTTTATGCTAATCACTTAAGATATATTATATAAACTTTTAGAGAGGTATATGTTTTAGTGAAGATTTTAATTACACTAATAAAAACTAATGCAAACTAAACTCAGAGAAAAGAGGAAAGTAGAGAAAGAGCAAAAAGTGCAAACTGCTGATTTCTGAGTCTACAACTTTTAGAGGTTATTGGAGGGGGGGAGGCTAAAATGGAGAGATATAACATATCACTCATGACACTATAATAGGCATTGTTTATGTCCACAGCAGAAGCAGCTATTTCTTTTTCTTTTCTACTGGAGTCCAACTATATCTGCTGAAAATCTTATAGCAGCTAAAAGTATCACTCTCAGAGAACAGAATGACATTTGCTAAAAAAAATATTGTGTATTAAAAGATATTTCACATAGTTCTCAAATTATGACAATTGAACCCACAATTTTGTTTATAAATTGAGTTACCACATGACCAGACTCGATTTTAGAAGCATTTTTTACAATGGTCATTCAGCAAGTCACACGGTTATTAAAGAATCATGTGGTTATTAAGCAAATCCACAAAGCTGTAAATTCAAATCCAGTTTATCCAATGCGTTTTGCCACTTTTTGCTGGAAAACAGCAAAAAACATTGCAAAACATAATCATGTGACACAGTTATAAATGCAAGCTGGCTGCCAAGTGCCTAAATACAATTATGGGACTGCAGGAGTGGTGCAGCATTCGTAACTTTAAAAATAGTAATAACTTTGCATGGTCGTTAAACAGCCAGTTATAAGTCAAGGACAACCTGTAACTGAAGAGATACTTGGGCATTAAGGCCCACAGGCCACATCTGGCAGCTGACATCAGTGATCTGGGGGGCAGGACAATGGCATCAGGGGCAAGATGGCAATGCAGCGGCAGCAAGCATTTGGCAACAACAGGGCGCAGGACTACGGTGGTCTGCCACAATAGTCCCAGTTTCTTACGTGGGCCCTTAGGAAAATTAATTGCCCACCCTTGCTGAAAAGTAACTCACACACAAGGAGCTCTGATTTTGTCAGTTAGACAATAACATGTTTTTGCAAAACTAGTTTACTTCTTTTCAAAATGGAAGCTCTTTAGTCCAATCAGACCCAAAATAACTTTGGTAAGACAGTGTGGTTAGAGGGTGATGTTACCGGTGCTGAATTATTCCATGTCAAAAATGGAAACAGAAACTAGTTTACACAATAAGCTAAACATTATATTAAAGAGAAAACTACTTCTAATTCAGGACTTAATATGTACTGGGTATTTTTCATCTGATCTCAAGTAGGTCCTGATTCCAAGAACCTTATTCCTTCTATTACCAAAAGAACTTTTAAAACTTTTTTCTATCCCAGTATCAGCAATGGAAGCTTCAGTAAGACAGTTTTTAGATTTTTATTAATCTAATCAAAATATTATTGAAGCAGACAGGATTGTCCCTAAGAAGATTTGGGGGGGGGTTATAATTTGGCTTCACCCTTATGACAATGAAAGGTAATGTTTCTGAGGAATGAAAAAAAATTGAAACGTAATTTTATCTTTTTATTAGCAACATATTTACACTTTGATAATTTGTGGGTTTTTTAAAAATAATCATTCAATAAATTTCAATTCAGTTTTCCATGATTGCTGATTCTAATTTTTATAGATTTTCAGAGTGAATTAAGCTTCTTGGTTGCTACTTGCCTGCTTTTATCATAGGATATCTCACATATTTTATCAGATTGAAGAAATATTCCATCTTTTACTTCAGCATCTGACCTTTTATCCAAAACTCCTTTCTATAGCAGCCCACTGCCACCACTCCCTGATCATAACAGCCATCTTCTGGCAAATGCCGATATTTCCCTTTTCAGGACTCCTAAGTCAGTGATAGAATGAAGCTGGACAGAATATGTCCTCCAAGAGTGTCTCAGATATAAACCTGACTGGATGTGTCAGTTATATTCCAAATAGACTTCTGCAGGTCAAGGTTCTCCTGAAAGCAGGAGTGTATGCTATTTTTAGACAGGATAAGGTCACAATGTGTTTAAAAACAGTGAAGTCTACAATAAACTTATTTATTGATCAGACTTTAGAACCAGTGCTCTAGAAAGACATGTAGACTGAAACAAAAACCACCAGGCCATTTTCTTCATGGCTCAAGGGTAAAAGCTTAGTAGACTTCATGAGTTTTCAGCATCTGCATATACTCAAGCACACTCTTGATTTTTTTTAAATCCAGCTAACCAAATATAAGATGTGAGAAATGGAAAAAGGGGAAAGTTAATTAAGAAATTAAATTATACTGCAGTCCTAGTGAAATGTTGTAATGTGGCTGTTCAGTGACAACTAATGAAATAATTCAGACACCAAGGCAAATGAATTCAAAACACTATTCAAAGAGTGTTCATCATCATGCTGTAACCATATTTTGCTTTTAGTCTGTCCCATACCGTATCTGTGAACCAACTCACAAACCATACCAATTACAGACTTGCCGCACAAAATCCATCAACCTCAACAGACGAGTAGGAAGAAAGTGGCTTACACTCTCAGGGTGGTGAAGCCTTTTCAACCTGTCTGCACTTCCAATATAGGAAATACTAACACTTCACTGCAAGTTTTCTCTTGTACTGAAGAACTGAAGAGCTATTACTCTTAATGGGATACTTCCTCAATAATCACCTAGAAACTGATTTTTATCCTGTAATTTATCGGTGCTATACTATTTTATAAATATCAAAAAATAAAATAGAACTACAGAGCAATGGTGCCTAACTTGAGGCTCCAAACTTCCCAAGTGTGAAATTCCAAATACAGGTACAATATAATATAAGCAGAAAAAGGTACATTAATTAGAAGAATAATCACATTAACTATATTTAACTTTCAAAGTTAAAGTAATTGACACGAAATTGAATTTTTTTCTCCTGC
>NW_015386467.1:610561-612223 GCF_001527695.2 Protobothrops mucrosquamatus
CATCATGCTGAGAAAAGGCGTTCAGGTAAGACAATGCCCCTTTTGTAAAATCACTTCTGAATATATTTTGGATTAAGGAAACACTTGAAATCTTATAAAGCACTTCCAGCCATCATAAAACATTGCAGAGCCTCCTCCTTGCCATTACATGACCATAATATTTGGGCACTTGGTAATCGTTTCTCATTTAGAGTCATTTAAAGTGTCCCGTTGCATTGACCACAATTTGTGAGTGCATGATTTGCTTAACAACCATCATAAATATGCTTGACACATGGGTGCCTCAACCTATGATTGCATTGACGTAAGCTGAAATTCCACTCATAGTTGTGTTGTCAGTTGA
The DNA here is from genome assembly GCF_001527695.2 of Protobothrops mucrosquamatus. NCBI lineage: Eukaryota > Metazoa > Chordata > Lepidosauria > Squamata > Viperidae > Protobothrops > Protobothrops mucrosquamatus. The sequence goes on from NW_015386467.1 coordinate 610,905, forward strand.
AGATTACCTATACATATTTGTGTATGGAATAGTCTGTGTGTGGAATAATTGGCATATCTCTTGTCAGTTCTTTTTTCCTTTTCTATGTTACTTATAATATACCAAGTTATAATGCATAAGAATTGAGAAGGAATCAGAATAGAAATTAGAAGTGGCATTAAAAATTAAGGTTCATTTTTTTAAAAAAAGTAATAAAGGAATATATCTTGCCCTCCTGAATACATTTTTAAAGTTCTTCTGGCTGTTTATATTTTCTTTCATTGTACTTCTTTGAAGTTAAACATATACTGTCAATGTGTAAGAATTTATGAACTGGAATAGCCATAGCCAGGGCTTTTTTTCTCATAGAACGCCCAGAACGGAGTTCCGGCACCTTTTTTGGATGGAACCTTGTAGGGTAGGCAAGGCGGGTTGTATGACATGTGTGAGTTCTGGCACCTTTTTTTTAAAGAAAAAAAGCACTGGGCATAGCAATGAACCAGCCGATGGGAACTGTTATTTAACTGAGACACAGGATGATTGGCTGTGAGAAGTATGTGAGCCAGCCTAGGTCTGGGCGTGGTTTGGTCTTCCCTGTGTCCTGATCTCCTGATTTAGTTGTTGTTGTTCTCTACCATGTTGCCAAGAACTGAATGGAACTGTATGTATCATGTTTATATATATTTTATAGATAAAGTTTTTCTAAACTATGCCTCCTGCTCATTTTGAATGTGTGCTTATTTTGGTGCTTATTTTTGTGCTGGAAAGCTGTAAAACTCTAACATATACAGTAGCTGGTTGTTATTGTTCCTGCACTTAGAATTTGTTTGCAATACATAATTACTAACTTAATATTTTACATGCTATCATATTTATTATAAAAAATAAACATCCATGAGTGTATTAAAGGAAATCATCCTATGTGTACTTTAGTTCGTACATGGCAAGCTATGAGTTGAATTTTGATATAATTCTAATGTGTAGAGAATAAGCTAGGGTAGCGCTCAATGTATTCAGATACAAATATGAAAACTTCTGCTATTTAGCTTTCTTCCTGCTACTTCTATAGATTACTGTGATTACAGTTCTGTTTCCTGATATTATTCTAATTTATCTGAGCCATTGTATTGTCTATGTAATATCAACCATTCTTACTAGGATGGCCTTGAATAGTTAATGGGATCAGTCATGTCAGGGTATGATATATCGATTATAGCAAGTTAAATTGCTAGAGTAGACAGCTGATAAATAAAAATACACACTGCTTTCTCAACCCTTGTCTCTTCTGAAGTCACAGTGTCTGTTATGGAGGAATGAAGTTCTTTGAGGGATACGTATGA
>NW_015386467.1:612416-649635 GCF_001527695.2 Protobothrops mucrosquamatus
GAGAAAAGGCGTTCAGGTAAGACAACACCCCTTCTCCAGCATGAGGATGGAGAATCCACAAATGGGACATACCAAAGCTTCCCTGTCCCTATGGGAGGGAACCAGTCTGGGCCTGTGTCCCACTAGAGGGCACTACACGTTGCAATACCCTCCGGCCAAATGAAGCATCCAAGAAGGCAAACTTGTTTATCTTGTAATGTCTGACGAACGAGGAAGGCGAAGACCAAGTCACCGCCCTGCAGATCTCCCCAATGGATGCTTGTGTCGCCCAAGCCGCGGATGTCGCAGCACTCCGGGTGGAATGAGCAGTGATACGGCGGGAACAGGCAAGGAATGTGATTGGTATGCTTGTGCGATGCAAGCTTTGATCCACCTGCCTATGGTCAAGGACGAAACCTTCTGTCCGAAGGAAGAGGGTTGAAAGGAGATGAACAGGGCCTCAGACCTGCGGACGGCAGAGGTCTGCTTGATGTATTGGCGTAATGCCCTGCGCAGGCCCAGAGTGTGCCACTGTCGTTCTAAACCATGAGACGTACGAGGGCAAAAGTTAGGAAGTATGACCTCCTGAGACCTGTGAAACAAGGAGTTTACCTTGGGAACAAAAGACGGATCTAATCGAAGGTTGCCGGAATTAGGGGGAGAGGGGGAAAGGCATACAACAGTTCCCTGGCTGTGGAAAGCGTCCGCCCTCTCTGCCCCTGGGGACGGGAATCTGGAGAAAAATCTCGGAAGCTGGGAATTGGCTGGAGAGGCAAACAGGTCTAATGCCGGAGGACCAAACCTGTCCGAGATCTCCCTGAACAGGGCGGGGTCCAGGCGCCAGTCGGAGTGATCCACCGTTGACCTGCTCAGGGAGTCCGCCTGTTGATTTGCCTCCCCCAAGATGTGTTCTGCTTTGAGAGAGCAGAGGTTGGCCTCTGCCCAAGTACTCAACAACTGGGCCTCGTTCATGAGAGATCTGGATCGGGTACCCCCCTGCCTGTTCACATGGGCCTTCGCTGCTACATTGTCTGTGAGAACCAGGACATGTTGTTTCGCCACCCTGTTGTTGAAGTGGCATAAGGCCAGATGTATGGCTCTGAGCTCTAACCAATTTATATTGTGTTTCAAGTCTGACTGGGACCACCGGCCCTGAGCTAACTGCGATTGAAGGTGTGCCCCCCCAGCCAAACAGACTGGCTCTTTGAACGGAGCCTTTGGCCATCGCTGGGGAGGTCCACCACTGAAGGGATTTCAAGGTCTGAAGCGGAACCCCTACTCTCTGGTTGGAGGAGCTGGTGCCCAGTCTCTGAAATGGTAGCAAAAACCATTGTAGGACTCTGGAATGTAGTCTGGCCCACGGAACGATCGCCATACAAGAGACCATCTTTCCTAGGACCTGCGAAAGTACTGATAGTGTGACTACCCGCTCCCTCCAGACCCGGTGTATCAGGGTCCGAAGCTGTCCCGACGTTCTCGTGCTAGGTAGACCCAGCAAAGCTTCGTGTCTATGATCACGCCCAAATGAAGGAGGTGGGTTGATGGGACTGTCTGGCTCTTTTGAAAATTCCCGTGGTCCTGAAGGGCCCTGATGGTGAAGGCCAGGTCTGACCGGGCCGACTGGAAAAATGGGGACTGGATAAGAATGTCGTCCAGGTAACATTGAACGCACACCGGGATCAGTCTCAGGTAGGCGGCCAACACTGCCAAGATTTTCGTGAACACTCGTGGGGCCAAGGAGAGGCCAAACGGTAGTGCTCTGTATTGGTAGTGTCGGTTTGTGTGGCAGAATCTGAGGAACCTGCGATGGCCGGGGAGGATGGGAGTATGTAAATATGCCTCCGTGAGGTCGATGGACATTAGGAAATCCTCCCTTCTGATGCTGGCCAGGATAGACTGGAGTGTTTGCATTTTGAACTTTTTGTAGGCTAGATGGGAGTTCAGCCTTTTTAGGTCTACTATCGCTCTCCATCCCCCCGAGGACTTTGGAACGACGAAGAGAGTGTAGTAGAACCCTCTTCCCCTCTGATCCTCCGGCACTGGTTCTATGCCTCTATTTCTAACAGGTGACAAATGGCCTTGGACATGAGGTTCGCTTTGATCGCATTCCTCAGGGTGGGGCAAGCCCAGAAGCATTCTGGAGGGCTGGACAAGAATTCCAGGGATAGGCTGTGTCTGATGGTGTTTAACACCCAGGAGTCTGTAGTGGTGGCCTCCCATCTGTTGACAAAGAGAGACAGCCGACCACCTATTGGGGAGGCCTCCCAGGAGTCACTTGGACCTTCTGAAGGGACGGCCTCCAGGACCCCGAAAGGGCCGCTTGGTCTGGAATTGATGTCTGGCCTTGGGGGCAGGGCGCTCTTGAGGACGATTAGGTCTAGGGGGAAAGGAGCGGGGGGTTGAGACCAGTCCCAGCTAGGCCCTGAACGAAAGGGGTGCTAATCGTGTAACTTTGAACGTTCACTAAGGAAATGCTAATAACTCGGGAATTACTTGTATAGTGCTACTTACCCCAATTCCCTAGGTTGGTCCAGAAGGATACTAAAATTAATGGTATCAAAGGCTGTTGAGAGGCCAAGCCGCATAACCCAAGCTAAACCCTGATTTTCCAGTTCATTCACTTCATCCAGGGTCCTTTGAAACTGCCACACAACTACTCTCCAGAAATAGCAAAGAAAGAAAACCGTCTGGACTAGTTGAGTTGAGCAATGATTCCTTGAGGAGAGGGCATACCATTGCCTCAAGAGTCAATGGGCCCACCCCTTCCCTCAAGGAAGAATTATTCAGCACCCAAATCCAATCACAGCAACCTTAACCAGCCAAGATACACTCAGATCTAACACAGAAGTAGTGATGCTAGCAACTGCAAGGATTTTGTCAACTTCCTCAGGCTCAATGGGATTGAATTACACACATACACACACACACACAACCATGCAGGACTAAGCCCCATGATCTCTATTGCTTTGCCCAAAGGCCAGAGTTCAACCTAAAGCAAATACAAGCAACTTTATCTGCTAGCTACACAGCATATTCCTCACAGCAATACTGTAGGTGAATCTCAGTATTACTTCTACCAAGAAGAGTCCAGGTCATCCAAAACGGCTAACGGGCAACTATCTCTGGATGCAATAAGGATGTAGACGTATTTACATTTTGCCATCCTTACTACCAGAAGGTATGCTCTAATAGCAGCTCTAGCTTATGTTTGATTGTCTTCACCCCCTTTCTTTCACCAGCCGCACTCCAGGTGTCTCTTAGTGCGCTTTAGTTCCCTCAGCCCTTCTGTATAATACTGAAAATTAAGGGATATGTGGGAATGGAGAAGCATTCCAAGTAGCCACCAAGGCTTCCAGCAGACCATGTAGCAGGCCTTCCAAAACAATCCCAAACTCCCTTTGGAATCCAATCAGGACCATCAGTCACCTGAGACAGGCCAATCTAATAGGCCCAGCTCCTCTGCAGAGAGAGGTGAAACCAAAGAAATGGAGGTTCACCAGGGAGTGATTTGACCATGACAGGGAAGAAAATACTATTCTCACCCACATCCAGACTTCCTGGTACTGCTCTAACCAGAAAACACAGGTCACACATACATCCATTATAATGTGTTGAGACCTGGCTAACTTGGGACAGCTTGGTAAAATTGGCTTACAATTGTATTTCTAGATCAGAACTCTGGTATAACACAGGGACTGCCTCTATACATATCAACTTTATTTTCTTTTGGAAGTAGAGCAAAGTCTCAAATCCGTATAATAATATGAAATAATGAATTAGTCCAAGAAGATCAAGGTTCAAGTCAATCTTTAATTCTCGAAGCTAACTCTGGGCCAGTCACACTCTCTCTCAGCCCCACTAACACAGAGTTCTATGGGAAAAAATAGAGGGAAAGCCATTAATGTTGTTTTAAGCACCTGAAAGAAATGTGAGATATAAACCTAAAGAATAAATATGCATAAGTATGTATGTTGAGCCAGAAAATGTCCTTGGCATCCCTCCCTCTATTTTCTCCAACTACTGCCACTAACAAATTATGTAAACTTTAAAATCAGAAGTTGGGTTAGTCAGGATGTGTATATCCTATGAATACACCTTCCTGCTTTATTATATTAAATAGAAATAAATTTACCACTATGACAACTGGGAATGGAAGCATTTTGTTCAGAAATAGTAAAGGTCTGCCTGACAGAAGTAACTGAAAAGAAGAGAAGGGGCGTTGTCTTACCTGAACGTCTTTTCTCAGCACAGAGATGGAGAATCCACCAATGGGTTTAGACTGTGTTCCTGCCCAATCAGATCAAGTCAGCCAAACCTGCTACGCCTGTCCTGGACAAGGGTGTCCCAGTCTCGACGCGGGCGAAGCCATTGACTGACAGCATGACATGTTGGCTCACAGAACCTAATCCTAGGCCTAAAGAACCTGCGAGGGAGGGAGTGGATTCTCCATCTCCGTGCTGAGAAAAGGCGTTCAGGTAAGAAACGCCTCTTCTTCAGCACAGGAGATGGAGAATCCACCAATGGGACATACCAAAGCCTACTGTCACTGTGGGAGGGGAGCAGGCCAGTCCGATGTGACGCCTCGAGGTACAACCTGTTGGAGAACTCTCCTGCCAAAGGAGGCCTCCACAGAGGCGAACCTGTCCAGTTTATAGTGTCGTATGAAGGGCGAGGGTGAAGTGGCCCATGCCGCAGAGGTAGCTGCACTGCGCGTTGAGTGGGCCATGACCCAACGTGGAACCGTCAAGGAATCGGACTGGTACGCCCCCGCAATGCACGCCCTGATCCACCTACCAATCGTGGAGGCAGACACCTTCTGACCCCTGGAAGAAGGGTGGAAGGAAACGAAGAGGGCCTCAGAGTTGTGGAAGGCAGCCATCCATTTAATGTAACAACGGAGCGCCCTACGAACGTCCAGAAGGTGCCATTGCTGTTCCAGATCATGAGATGGATTAGGGCAAAAATCCGGAAGCACGATTTCCTGAGCCCTGTGGAATAGGGAGTTGACCTTAGGGAGAAAGGTAGGGTCTAAATGAAGGACCACTCGGTCCCGGTGAAAGATGCATAAGTCATCCCTGGTGGAAAGCGCCGCTAACTCAGATATCCGTCGTGCGGAACTGATTGCCACCAGGAAGGCGACCTTGAGAGATAAGGATCGAAGATCGCACGTCCTGAGAGGCTCAAAGGGCGGCCTGGTGAGTGCCTGAAGAACCAACGGCAGTTCCCAAGAGAGATACCTATGCACCACAGGGGGCTTCGTGTTTGTGGCACCCTTGATGAACGAGCGAATCAATGGGTGTTGAGCTAGGGATGTCACGGTGTCACAACTAAGTAGGGTGGAGAGAGCTGCGACTTGCGACCGCATTGAGAAAGAGGGGCGGACAAGGTACATGGTGCTGTGTTGTTACTGGTTCGATGAAAACAGGGTCCACCTCTGAATCAGGTGCGGTTGTTGTTGCTGGCGTAGAGCGATCGGGACCGATGTGAGCTGTGGAGCTGGCCTTACGAAGCAGGGGTAGAAAGAGAGAAGGGTTAAAAAGGCCATCGAATGACGGTGGTTCCGGGGGAGGATCGTCCTCATCTAACTCCTGATCATACTCCTGAGGGGATGAGGCCCTGCTATATGAGGACTGGGACGGGGAAGAAGGTGTGTGATATCCCGCTGTTGCCGATTGGGGGATCAGGAGAGAAATAACTGACTCAGCCCAGGGCATCTGTGACCTGGCTTCAAGAGCCCAATCTACCGCCTGAGCAATTAGTGCTTGAAGGCGGTCCTCAGGGGGAAAAGTGACAGGCTCGGCTGTCCTGAGTCCAGCAGCCATGGGGGTGAAGGTAGATTCTGGAACCGGGCGCTGGGCCCGTGGAGCAGGCGAAGGTTGAGAGATGGAGATATCGTGATCTGGTCCAGGTGGAACGGGAGAGGTGAGGAGTTCTCCCGGTGACCAGACCTCTTGGGTAGAGGTGGAAGGGCCCATAGGTAAATCAAAAAGAGGGGCCTCGGCTTGTTCAGCCTCAACCCTGGCCTGTTTTTGTGCTTTGGAGAATTCTTTCTCCAAAGCCTGGTGTTTCCTGCTGGCATGCTTCTCCGCCATTTTGGAGGTCTTCCCCACAGATATGGCCTTGGCTGAGATCCTACCTGCGGCCTCCTGGTTGGAGGATTTGTGCCGTTTCCGGCCCAAGGAAGGAGGTAAGGCGTCCTTGTTCAGGGAACCTGTGTTGTCCTCCATCCTGGTGGGAACAAACACGGGTACATGAGAGGGTACCCCTGGTTTTTTTGATGAGGTGTAGGTGGGAAGGATATAATAAAGAGCAGGGGATGATACTGATCGCCCTGCCCCCCTGGTCACCAGACTGGTACTACTTCAGTGACCGGTCGCATCTACGGCCGCGGCAAAGTCACCAAGGGGACGACAGCCAGCCTGCTCGTAGAGTTGTGCGGGGTTGCCAGGCCAGCTAGGTGAAGAGTGGCAACGCAGCTTACACGGCGGGCGGATCTGTGGGACAGCGAAGTCCCCTGCGTGCTGGCCACAGTCCGGCACGGCCTGCTATGAGGTGACCAGGTAGGGAGACACCGGATCAGGGCCTAAATTTGAGCCCAACAGAGGAAGGTTGCACAAGGGGAATTCTTTCTTTTCTTTTCTTTTTTTTATTTCTATTATTAGGAAGAGAGGATATGTGAGGGGAGTGGTGCTGCGTCTTTAAGGGATCCCAAAGGCTTGATAGGAGAACCTCTTCTATGCGGGCTACAGAAGACTAACAGTACCTAAGCCTGCAGGCCAGAAAAAAACGGCCCTGAAGGCCTCCCAAAATGGCAACAGCGGTCCTAGGTAAGTCCCCTGTAGCGAAATCAAAAATGCCAGAATACGGTGGGAAAAACGGATCCTGCCCACCCCACTGAGTGAGGACCCGATCAAATAGGTGGCTAAGGAGAACAAAGGAGGGAGCCCCCTCCTCCGTTGTGTCCCTCGGCTGAAAGTTAGAGAGCCACGCTGTCCGCAAAATGGCGGCCGTGTCAAAAGGGACTGTTCCGGGGAGCAGTCCCAGGAAGCAACAAAGGAAAAGTTATAAAGGTAATCACCTGACAATTTTAACTACTGTAGCCTACTTTTCGACTGCTGTATGGCACATTATGTTGTCAAAATAAACTCCGTCTCTGCTCCAAGTAACTTGCCCTGTGTATTCTATGGAGGACCCAGCCTAGATTCAAACACAGAATTTTCTTGTAACTTCTTTTTCCTCTTCTTTTTCTTTAGTGAAATAGTATTGTACTTGTACAACATCTGCCTCCTTATAAGAAAATAATTTGTGCATTTGCTGGTCAGAAAATCTGGGACCTGATTAATTTTCCAAATTACACACAAGCTCCAAATGCTAGACCTCCTGGCTCAATGCATACATAATAAGACATAGACCTTTGTAGTCATGGGTACAGATATAACAACCATGGTCTCATTCATCTCTCACATAATCAAAATTAAGTGTTGGATGATGATAGTGCTACATGTTTGCAAACCTTGATTTTAAAATTGAAAATCAGGCTCAAGAATTTACATTTCCTCAACCCACCTTATCAGAGTGAAAGTGTCACTTTCTTGTGAGATGGGCATATGAGGTGGGTGGGTGGGTGGGTGGGTGGGTAGGTGGATGGATGGATGGGTGGATGGATGGACGGACAGACAGATAATGGAGAGAGAAAGACAGACAGACATTTCTTTCCCTCATTAAATGTAAACATGGTTAAAATCATGGTTACAAGTATCCCAAACAAAACACAGTTCCTTTAAATCATCTAATTTGAAGCAGTTCCAAACCATAGAAAGCAAAGTACCTGTTTAACATTAATCAGACTTAAACTTAGGGGATTTTATTACTATTATGGTTTATCACATAATCAGCTCGATGTTTAGATTGGATTTGGCATTTTTATCCACCTAACTAGTAGTTAGGCAAATATTCTTTGATGGTTTTATAGTACTGTCATAGGATATAAGCTGTTCCAAGTAAAGCTGTCTTTTGCAATTGACTCATGGGAATGTTGTCAATACCAATGGTGTTCAAATGGTGTTCAGTTATTTTGGGATTGCACCCAAGGCACCTTAATTGCTACTGGTGCTATCTTTGCTTTCTTTTGCCACAGTCGTTCTATTTCTATTTACAGGTCTTTCTATTTTGAAATTTTCTCCAGCTCCTTCTCTTCTATTCTGCTGTCTCCAAGTACTACAATGTCCATTATCCAGATTTTTGTTTTTCTATCAAAAATTGTTAAGTATGTGGCGTTGTATAGCAGATGTTTGTCTGTTTGAATTCTAAAGTCCCAGAGCACTTTAGCTTCTTCATTTTCTATTACTTTGTCTACTTTGTGGTCCCACCAGTGGTATTTCTTACAGATATTCCAATGTACCATTGTTATTCTTTGTCATGCCATTGTTTGTAATCAGTTGTACAATTTTCTTGTAGCAACTAACTAGGTTGTCCATTATATCTTCAGATTATTAATTGTAGGTACTCAACAGTTAGATTCACAGTCTAAGATTTGTGGAAACTTAATCATTTAAGTCCTAACCGAGGACTTATGTATTATTAAAGTAATGTCTATGAATATAGGCAGTTCCAAGCAAGGCTGGTTTTTGTAAAATGAGGATGTTCAGGTCTAAATAAATTTAATATTTCCAGTTATTGAGGAACTCCTTTAGATATCACTCCTAAGGCTCCAGTTATTGTTGGTATAATAATACATTTATTTTTTTCCATAAGCATTCAACTTTTATCTGCAAGTCCTAGTATTTTGTATTTTTTTTCCATTTTTTTTCTTCAATACTGTACTAGCATCACCTGGAATAGCAATATCAATGAACCAGACTTTCTTCTTTTCAGTAACTCTTATATCAGGCATGTTATGAACAAGATGTTTTAAGACTGTTTCAGTCTTAAAGTTCCATATCCACTTATTTTCCTAAACCTTCTCAACTTGATGGTTCCAATTGTTTTTACTATATTCAAATTCAAACCTCTGGCAAGTTTCCAATGAATAATTCTGATAACTCAGTCATGCTATGCTACTCGTAGTCAGTTTGTGAAATTGTACTGCAGCCACTACAATTATTTCTGGAAATTCTGTGTTGCTTTGTTCCCAAATGGTTCCAATTTTATACTATACATTGCATCACTATGGTTAATACCAGTAAAAAGGGAGAGTGGGTATAGAAGAGAATGCAACGTAATACACATTCTCAAAGCTCACTTGCAAAAAGCAAATTATGATTGGTAGAAAACAGCACAGGATCCTTATTCTAATCAAAGATAAAAAAAATTCCTTATCATTTGCTTACTTACCACAGTAGGCCCATTATTTAAATGCTCATTTATCTGTGCATTTTCAGAACAGCTTAAAGTGACTCTAGTGGCTTTTCCTAAAAAAATTAGGAAAGTCCGTTAGGTGACTTGCATATTCAAGAAATGGAAAGGAAAAATATAAATTGAATAAATACATACATACTACAATCTATCATTCAAACCCAATTAGAGCTATTCTACCTCTTCCTCTTAATATTGCTAAGAAAACAAAAGGAAGAAACATAGGCAAGGAAAGATAGGATATTTGTAGTAGAAATTTGGATCCCTGGTAACAAATTCATAAATGAGACAATGTTATTCTATGATAAAGCTTCATCTGAAAGAATCCAGATGAAATATCCAAACTGTTTTACAGCTCAGCCTCCAAAATAAATTTGACATTTCTTCCTATATAAACATGAAACATACAATATGAAGTATCTGACATATAAACTTGCAACTTTATTAACTAGCGTGCCCAGTTCACTTTAACAGTAGCCAATTCCAAATGTCTGATAAAACCTGAACAATTAAAGGTCTTCCTGAAGATTCCTATCAAAAACAAACTGTCAGCAATATAAACTTACAGATTAATTTTTTCTACAGATTATATTATGATTGATATTTTTAACCAAAACTTAATTTAAAAATTGACCAATTAATATTACTTTTGATGCATAGATCCTCAATTGGAAAGCTCATTCATTGCACTAGAGTAAGGCTGTTTTCTTTATAGAATAATCACAGGCAAAGCTAATAAAGAATTTGAAAACAAATCCTCATCTAATATTAATTAAATAAATATTTATAATTAGCTACCATATCTAGGTTTGCCTGAAGATAGCATGGTTTTTTTCTTGAGTCCCAGATTAGAAAATAATATAGTCATGTTTAAAATTCATGGTTTGATGTATGCAAGTCTGTGTTTAAGAGACAGAGTATACTGTGTGCTAAGGAGAGACCTCCCATGAAAATGTTTGACAACACAAAAGAAACTATAAATTACGTGACAACTGTATAAAAGTCATGATGAAACAAATAAAGAGCTGACCTCTAATACATCCGATTCATTGTGGCAATCAGAACTCTATAGTTCTGATGTCAGTGCTGCAAAAGCAATGGAGAGAACTGTAAATTATTCAGAGTCAACAGTATTGATTTTGAGTCGACATTTCAATCAGTTTGAACTAGAAATACTACACTGCTCATCCAGCAGCTCTTAAGTGAAGCTGCCTATACCTCTCTGGAGCCTCTTCCTTTACTTACAGTGCTTTTTAAATCCCCCCTTGTTTCTACAGTGCAGTATTTATTGTGGAATCTCCAGACCCAGGTACTTGACCTAAAGGTCACCAGTTCGTCCCCTGAGACATTCTAAGTTGACTTTGCTGGGGTTTGAAATTCACCCAAATGTTTTTAAAAAGGAGTTTGTGAACATGCTGAGTCTGGCATGCCCCCCCAGAGGGGAAAAAAAGTATCAAAGTACACCATAAGCTTGAATACACTTCTCATAAAGTTTACACAAATGGCTAACTATACTAATTTCTCAGAGTTTTGTGTTCACTTCTTTTTTCTTTTGAATTATTTGGGGAAAAAAGAGAGCACCCAATGTTAAATTAGATGGCTTCTAAAATGTAATGAATGATATCAATCTGCTAGATTTTGATTGGGTAAAAGCATCTGTTCAATCAAATGAAATAAACAGTGTAATCTTCTGGAACTGTCATGGAATTTAAAGTCATGTTCTATTCAGTATCCAAACTTATAGCAAGACCAAGTTTACCAATAAAGGAAAAGATTTGTAGCTCAGGGTTGAAATGAGGGGTCTTTACTGCTCTGAGCTTGATTAACAACATCAGTGCTAGTCCTGATGAGGCTACCTAATTTAGGTAATGAAACATCTACCAAGAAAACAACCAAGTTTAGAGAGCACCAAAGATCCCTCAAAACTGAGATATTTCAAATTAGAAGCATGGGGTCTAGATAAGTTCCTTATGATCACAGAAAAAAACCCTCTGACTGTGCCCATAAATAAGTGAAAAACATTTATTCATAACTTCATATTATTTTATGTAAAATTTGTGGTAATTGCTTATTGGGCATTTTGTAATTTTGTTGTTACAAAATTGTTATAATTTTGTAAACCATCTAAAGAAGACATTTGTATTTCAGAAATTAAACATATTTCAAATAGTAAAACGTATACCATTGTAATGTGAGACTGTGTGTGTGTTGCAACCAGAAGCTACAGGTGATAAGGAAGTGACATGGTAACAGGAGACCAAAGAAAAACATCAATCCCTTTTGGTATTTTGGGATGCAACAGAGCTATTTTTAATGTCAATTAGTGTATTAAACCTGGTGGATGTTTAATGTACAGTACATTATGAAATTACACATCGCAAATCAAAATTTGAGATTTTGGATGACTTGTGGCCAATGGACCACAAATTAACCATCTTTGTAAAATTAAGATTTTCAAAATATCCCATAACTGTCCTAATTTGCCAAAAGGTTACCAATGTTTAGCAACTATTCATTATGATACACAATACCTGTTCTGTTTGAACAAACATTCTCAAGAACATTTACATCTTGTACAGGCATAATGAAAATCTCTACAATTTGCACCTCAAGGTCTAACCCAAGGAATAAACCTATCTCTTTATTCAGGTATAAATCATGCTTTTCTTTCTTTTTCTAAATTATTTCTTACTAAAATATTAACCCTATTTGTTTTTTAAAATTTATACACAACCATCTCACAAAACAAGTGTAAATTCTCATAATCCATTCTTAAAATCTGATTAGTTTTAACCGCAGATGTTAAAACCTCTGTTACATTAAACTATGGTGAGACAAATAAAGCAAGAGAAAAAAGGTGTGAAAGAATAGTGAATGTAATAAAAACTAGTTATCATTTTGCAAATAGTAGTTTTCAGAAAATCAGTGTTATGTCTGAACCAGCTCAAAGATATACTGAATATATACACTTGAGTGCTCCACTCCTCCAAAAACAAACCATCAATTTGTTACACAGTACTCAGCCCTGAATACACTTTCTAACTCCATTATTAAGGTCCATGACAATTTTACAAAGAAATGTGAAAGGCAAAGCAGTTGAATGGTAATGAAGATCCTGAGAGGGGGGGAATGGAAATAAACAATTAGGAACTTCTGCATAGCCAAATCACTGATTCATCTGCACATCAAACTTTCTAAGGACCTTTATTGTTGTGGGTGTACTATCCACTAAATTACAAGTGTATTGTTAAGACATACAGGTAGTCCTCGACTTACAACCTGTCATTTAAAAACCATTCAGAATTACAATGGTTTCAGAAAGAATGCTTTACAGCCCATAAAGCACTTCCAGCTGTTGCAGATTGTCATACCCCCTGCAGTCTATAACCACATTTCAGGAGCTTGGCAACTGGCTCATATTTAGGACTGGTTGCAGCACCCTGTGGTCATATGAATGCAATTTGCAACTTTTTTGCTGGTTTCCGGTATTTTTTGCCAGTTTCGTGTAAAAAACACCATTCAGGAAAATGAATTTGGACTTAAAACACATGATTTGTTTTAATGACCACCGTAAAAATCAGGTTCAGTCACATGGGTGCCTCGGCTTTCAACCAAAATTCTTACACCAACTGCAGTCTTGACGACTATCTGTACAACCATTATACATTCAGTGTATAATACATTCATTCAGTGATTGGTCAAAATTACAATGGAGCCGAACAAAAGGATTTATGAACCGTACTTGAAGCTAGGGCTGCACTCTCAAAGTCACATCATAAATATCCAGGTACTTGGCAGCCCACCTGCACTTACAGGCTCTACAATTCCCCCCTTCCCACCTATCTCCCCCTCCCAATCTATGCTTTTTTAAATTGCCCTGCATAGCAGCATTTAGGAGCAGCAGTAGTGCCAAAATGGGGTTGAAGTAGGGACCCCAGGCCCAGCAATCCCAGCCAACTGCCTCCACCCTTAACCCTTAACTTTCAATCTAGTGCTGCAAGTGCCACCAAGAAATGCAGCCAGCCACACCAGTACCATTCCGCCAAGCCCCAATTGCCATTACCACCCTCTACTTCCCAGCACACCACTCTGCCGTGTGCTATTCACCTTCAACCATTTTCTTTCACTGACAGGTCCCAGTCAAGTCAAGCCTGGGGTGGTGGCAGATGGCTGAAACTGCTGTAGGTCAACTTCAATCCCAACCCCAGAAATGAGTGCCATACTGCTAGGCTGGGGTGGCTGAGGTTCCAGAGGTGGCTTTAATTTTGCACTGTACTACAGCAGTCCCAACTTACATGCAGCTTGTTCTAGGCCTCCCAGGGCCTCTGCCATCTCCCTGAAGCATCCTGTATTCCTTACCTGGTACTCCATCTGCTTAACGACCCCTAATTTCCACTTAACAACTCCAACCAGGAGTGTTAGGATTGCGGTCACTGAGCAAAGCAGTCACGTGACATCTTGCTTAATGACTGTTTTGCTTAGCAACTGAGATTTCAGTCCCAATTGTGTGATAAACAAACCTGTAAACAAATGGACATGGGACAAGCATAATCCCAGATTACTGTGACGTGCTGTGCCTAGAAAAAATACTTTGTTCATATCAGACTGAATTCAAATAATAGCACTCAGTAAGACCATATATACAGTAATATGTATCCCACACACAGGAGCTGTACAAAAAAACTTGGATAAGACATTAGCCTAACTAACAGCACACATGGATATCACTATGAAACACATAAATAAAAGAAATGGCATTTTTGATACCCATTCTTCATTTCAAATGAACTGTAATTTTCATATCATCTAATTTTCAAGCAAGTTCAGAAAAGACACAATTGCATGCCTGGGAGAGTTTATTAGAAAAAGGCCAACTTAGCCATGTGCCTTTTAAACCACTGCTTTTAGAAGACAATACAATATATAGCATAGACATCTGAAAGCCATTGTGGAATTTTAAAACATAGTCATCAGAGAAATCGGAAAAAATCTAAACTTGAAAAATACTTTTTGATTAGTAAATGGCTGGAAAAATGTTAGTGGAAATCTCAGGAAAACAAGACAAGTTCAAGTTATAAGTTTCTTTTGAAATAAAAAGATGATTTGTACAGAAAATCCAATGTAACTATTTTTAATCAAAGCATACATTCTAACTAAAATGCATTAATCATATAAATGGGTATATGCAATTTTTGTTTTTGTTTTATAATTGGAGGTTTTTTAATTCTTACTGGAATAGTGCAAAAACTGTTGCTGTTATACTTAATTTCAGATTGATAACGACACATATGAAACAAAAATAAGTATTTTCTTTCCATATCTTAAACTTGGCATCTATTTTATTTGACATGCTCCTGCTTTACTAAAAGAAATTCAACTAACATAGCTTTATTTCGGCCTTCCTGCATTATTGCAGGAGTAATTAAAAGCACAGGAACCCTGCAAGAAAAGAAATATAGCAATCATATTCCTCATAGCATTAAGACAAATACGTTGATGTATTTAAATCTGAAGTGGAATTTAATATTGTCATTTTTTTTAATAAGCGAGACAGGTAATCCTCGACTTACAATAGTTTATTTAGTGACCGTTCAAAGTTACAACAGCACTGAAAAAAGTGACTAATAACCGTTTTTCACACAACCACTGTAGCATCCCCATGGTCATGAGATCGAAATTTGGAATCTTGGAAACTGGTTCATATTTATGATGGTTGTAGTGTCTTGGGGTCACAGAATCACATTTTGCAACCTTCTGACAAGCAAAGTCAGTCATAAAGGACTCAAATGTCTATATACCAATGCACAGAGTATGAACAGCAAACATGGTGAACTAGAAATTCAGGTTAATGAGGGCAGATATGATATTGTTGCCATTACAGAAACGTGGTGGGATGAAACCCACAAATGGAACACACAGCTAGAGGGATTAAAATTATTTAAAAGAAACAGACCAAATAAAAGAGGAGGTGGAATTGTTCTATATATAAAAAATAACTACATCTCTACAGAAATAGAGCACAACAATGATGAAAACTGTCCTGAATGCATTTGGGTCAAAACAAAAGGGGGGGGGGGGGAATGGCATTGCCATAGGTGTATACTATAGGCCACCCAACTAAACAGGAAATAGATGAACTTTTTGCTAGTCAGCTAACTAAGATATGTAGAAAGCACATCACAATAGTAATGGGGGACTTTAACTACCCTGACATCAACTGGGAGACACACTCTGCACCAAGTGGAAGATCAAACAGATTCCTGACAAACCTAGCAAAAAACTTCGTCTCCCAAAAAGTAGAGAAGGGAACTAGGGGATTATCCATTTTGGATCTAATTCTCACTAACAGAGACAAAATGATAGAAGGTATTGAAGCCACAGGAACCTTGGGCGGAAGTGATCATGCAATATTGGAATTCAACAATATGCAAGCACAAGCAATAGAACACAGTCAAACTAGAGTCTTGGATTTTAAGAGAGCTAATTTCAATAAACTTAGAGAGGGCTAGGAAAGGATTCCATGGATGAGAATCCTCAAGGGGAAAACAACTCAAGAAGCTTGGGAAATTTTGAAAAGTGAGATAATAAAAGCCCAGTCTAGCACAATACCAACAAAGAAGAAAAATAACAGCTCTCAAAAGAAACCAGCATGACTGCATAAAGAACTCTCTGATAAATTGAAAGATAAAAAGGACAAGTATAGAAAGTGGAAAGAGGGGCACATAACTAAGGCTGAATATCAGCAAATAGTCCGAGCCTACAAAGATGAAGTGAGGAAAGCTAAGGCTCAAAATGAACTAAGGCTTGCGACCAAAGTCAAAAATAAGAAAAAAGCTTCTTTCAACATGTAAAAAACAAGAAAAAAAGTGAAGGAAATGATTGGTCCATTAGTGGGTGAAAGTGGCAAGAAGGTGACAAGCAACAGGGAGAAAGCAGAACTATTTAACTCTTTTTTCGCATCTGATTTTTCAAAAAGGGAAAAAACAGACCAACCTATCAAAAATAGTATCATAAAAAACAGAATAGAAACACAAGTTAAGATAGGCAAGAAAATGGTAAGTGAGCACCTGTTCAGCCTAGACGAGTTCAAATCACCAGGACTAGATGGATTACACCCCAAGGTTCTCAAGGAACTGCCAGATGTGATCTCAGAACCACTGAACTATATCTTTCAAAGATCCTGGAGCATTGGGGAACTACCAGAGGACTGGAAAAGAGCTGATGTAGTTCCCATCTTCAAAAAAGAAAAAAAATGGATCCAGGAAATTACAGACCTATCAGCCTGACCTCAATACCTGGGAAGATTCTGGAAAAGATAATCAAATAACAAATCAGTGAACACCTAGAGGCAAACAAAGTCATTACTAAAGGCCAACATGGGTTTGTCAAAAACAGATCATGCAGACAAATCTTATTGTATTCTTTGACTAAGTGACAAAATTAGTGGATTAGAGGAATGCTGTGGATATAATTTACTTGGACTTCAGTAAGACATTTGATAAAGTAGATCATAAAATACTACTTGATAAGATAGAAAAATGTGGGTTAGACAGCATCACCATCAGATGGCTTCGTAGCTGGCTGACCGGCCGTACTCAGTGTGTGGTCGTCAATGGAACTGCATCTACATGGAGAGAAGTGTGTAGTGGCATGCCCCAGGGCTCTGTTCTGGGCCAAGTGCTCTTCAACATCTTCATCAACGACTTGGACGAGAGGATAGATGGGGAACTCATCAAATCTGCAGACGATACCAAGCTGGCAGGAATAGCCAACACTCCAGAAGACAGGTTTAAGATACAGGAGGATATGGACAGACTTGAACACTGGGCGCTATTTAACAAAATGAAATTCAATAGTAAAAAAAGTAAGGTTCTACATTTAGGCAAGAAAAACCAAATGTACAGGTATAATATAGGGGGTACCTTGCTCAATAGTAGTAACTGTGAGAGGGATCTCGGAGTCCTAGTGGACACTCACTTAAATATGAGCCAGCAGTGTGCTGCAGCTGCCAAAAAAGCCAACACAGTGCTAGGCTGCATTAACAGAGGGATAGAATCAAGATCACGTGAAGTATTAATACCACTTTATCATTCCTTGGTAAGGCCACACTTAGAATACTGCATCCAGTTTTGGTCACCACGATGTAAAAAAGATGTTGAGACTCTAGAAAGAGTACAGAGAAGAGCAACAAAGATGATTAGGGGACTGGAGGCTAAAATATATAAGGAACGGTTGCTGGAATTGGATATGTCTAGTTGAATGAAGAGAAGGGGCGTTGTCTTACCTGAACGCCTTTTCTCAGCACGAAGATGGAGAATCCACCAATGGATTTTCTCTGTCTGCCTGCTCTTGAGACCAAGTTAGCCAAACTTGACACGCCCCCTGTTGCTAGGAGAACCCAGTCTTGACGAGGGCGAAAGTGGCTGATGATAGTACGAGGTGTTGGCTCTCTGACCCCTAACCCTGGCGTAACTGACCTTAAGGGTGGGTGTGGATTCTCCATCTCCGTGCTGAGAAAAGGCATTCAGGTAAGACAATGCCCCTTCTCCAGCACAGGAGATGGAGAATCCACCAATGGGACATACCAAAGCCTCACTGTCACAATGGGGGGGAAACAGACAAGGCCGGCTCCATGACCCCGGGGACCACCTGCTGAAGGACCCTCCGACCAAAGGCGGCGTCTGCGGAAGCAAAACGGCCAATCTTATAATGGTGTACAAACGGGAGGGCGAAGACCATGTCACTGCCCTGCAAATTTCCTCGATGGACGCCTTAGTGGCCCATGCTGCAGAGGTCGCAGTGCTGCGAGTGGAGTGGGCTGTGATACGACTTGGAGCTGGCAGTGAAGAAGACTGGTACGCCTCCGCGATACAACCCCTCATCCACCTACCTATGGTGGAGGAAGATACCTTCTGCCCCAGAGAAGCGGGGAGGAAAAAAACGAAGAGGGCCTCAGACTTGCGAAAAGACGCCGTGTGCTTGATGTATCATCGTAGCGCCCTGCGGACGTCCAGTGTGTGCCACTGCCGCTCCAAGTCATGGGAAGGATTGGGACAAAAATCTGGCAAAATAATTTCCTGGGCTCTATGGAAGAGCAAATTGACCTTGGGCACGAATGTGGGATCCAACCAAAGGACCATCCGGTCCCGGTGGAAAATACAAAGGTCATCCTTGATCGATAGAGCAGCCAGCTCAGAAATGCGCCTGGCTGACGTGAAGGCGACCTTGTGGGATAAGGACCTCAATGTAATAGTTGTGACCAGCTCAAAAGGCAAGTAGG
The DNA here is from genome assembly GCF_001527695.2 of Protobothrops mucrosquamatus. Classification (NCBI taxonomy): domain Eukaryota; kingdom Metazoa; phylum Chordata; class Lepidosauria; order Squamata; family Viperidae; genus Protobothrops; species Protobothrops mucrosquamatus. The sequence goes on from NW_015386467.1 coordinate 631,030, forward strand.
ACCCGGGGCAACTCCCAAGAAGGATACACCTATGTACCACGGGTGGCTTGGTGTTGTTGGCGCCCTTGAGAAAGGCGTGTATCCTGGGATGGTGGGCCAGAGGGATCGAATTGGCACAGGTAAGTAAGGTTGATAGGGCCGCCACCTGTCTACGGATGGTCGCAGGGGCTAAGCCCCTATCCAGGCCATCAAGAAGGTATTCTATGATCTGAGGGATTGTCAAGTCCGAGATGTCCAGTTGCCGCCTTTTGCACCAATGGCAAAAATTCCTCCATGTGGAGTTATAGATGCAATTGGTTGCCGGCCTGCGAGAAGCCTGAATCATGGAAATCGCTCTGGCTGAGAACGACTCCTGGGTCATGATTCTGCGCTCAAGTGCCAGGCAGCTAACTGTAGCCACTGAGTGTCCGGGTGCCGGAGAACCCCCTGGTGGAGAGACACGGGATCCGGAGGGATCTCCCATGGGGGAGAACAGGAGATATTCACCAGGCCGGCGAACCAGGGTCTCCGAGGCCAGTATGGTGCCACGAAGATTACTCGCTCCTGCAGCAGTTTGCGAATGGTCGCCAGAATCAGTGGGAGAAGGGAAGGCGTAGAATAGACCCTCCGGCCATGGGGCTCGCAGGGCATCCGTCCCCTCCTCCCCTAGGGATGGAAAGCGGGAGAAGTACCTCGGGAGCTGGGTATTCGCCGGTGAAGCGAACAAATCGAGGACCGGTTGGCCGAACCTTTGCGACACCACTGCAAAGAGATCCGGATGCAAACTCCATTCCGAGTGATCTACGGTGGATCGGGTCAGGCAGTCCGCTTGCCGGTTCGCCTCCCCCGAGATGTGTTCGGCCCTGAAAGAGGAAAGGTTGGACTCTGCCCAGGAGCCCAGTAACTGGGCCTCGGACATGAGGGACTTGGACCAGGTACCCCCTTGCCGGTTCACATAGGCCTTTGCCACCACGTTGTCCGTAAGGACTAAAACGTGCCATCTCGCAACCTGGTTGTGGAAGTGTCGGAAAGCCAGGTGTATGGCTCTGAGCTCCAACCACTTGATGCTGTGTCTCAAATCTGCGCGGGACCAACGGCCCTACGCAAACTGAGACCGGAAGTGAGCTCCCCAACCGAACAGACTGGCATCCATCATAATTGTAAGACGGTCGGGCTCCCTGAACAGTGAACCCCTGGCTACCGCTGGCGAGAACCACCAACGAAGGGATCTCGGGGTTTGGACAGGAAGACTTACCTGTTGGTTGGATGAGCTGACGCCCAACCTCTGGAAGGGGAGTAGGAACCATTGAAGGCTTCGTAAATGGAGCCTGGCCGAGGGGACTATGGCTATGCAAGAGACCATCTTCCCCAGAAGCTGGGAAAGCAGGGCCAGCGAGACAGTGCGGTCTCTGCACACCCGGCGGGCTAGGTCCCCAATGCTGTCCAGACGTTCCTGGGATAGATAGATCATGCAATTTACGGTATCTATGATGGTCCCCAGGTGTAGGAGTCGGGTCGAGGGGACCGTCTGACTCTTTTGTAAGTTCACCGAGAACCCGTGCTGTTGAAGGACCTGGATTGCTAAGCTCAGGTCCGACTGGGCCGCCCGGAGGGAGGACGATTGAATAAGAATGTCATCCACGTAGCACTGAACGCGTACTGGTACCATCCTTAGGTGTGTAGCCAGCACAGCCAGGATCTTGGTGAACACCCTGGGAGCAGAGGAGAGACCGAATGGAAGGGCCCTGTACTGGAAGTGACGGCCCATGTAACAGAAACTGAGGAACCACCAGTGGTCGGGAAGGATGGGGATGTGGAGATACGCTTCCGTGAGGTCTATAGACGTCAGGAAGTCTCCTTTTCTGATGCTCCCTAAGATGGACTGGAGCGTTTGCATCTTGAATATTCGGTATGCAATGTGGTAATTCAGACCTTTGAGGTCTAGAATCGCCCTCCATCCTCCCGAGGTTTTGGGAATCACGAAGAGGATGGAATAGAATCCCCTTCCCTTCTGATCCGGCAACACCGGTTCTATGGCCCGTATGTCCAGAAGATGACGAATGGCCTCTTGCATAAGACCCCATTTGATTGAGTCCCGTGATTGGGGACATGAGATGAAGCGACCCGGAGAACTGGACACAAATTCCAGGGACAGGATGGTTTTTAAGACCCAGGCGTCGGTGGTGGTAACTTCCCACTGACGGAAAAAAGGGATAGTCTGCCACCTATGGGAGGAATAGCCTGAGAGTCACTTGGACCTCCTAAAGGGACGACCTCCCCCTGGAAATGGCCGTTTGCTCTGATTCTGTTGCCTGGGTCTAAAACCTGATCTGTCGTATGGACGGTCCTATTGCCATGAAGGGGCGGGGAGGCTGGGCAGCTGGGCGGCTCCCGAGCCCGTTCCAGGCCGAAAGGACTGTCTATGGCCATAAGGGTTGGCGCGCCTGTCAGACCTTTTGTTGAGGTGGGCCATGATGTTCCGCTTGTCCTTATTCTCTATTAAATAAGGATTCAGGGCCTCTCCAAATAGGTGGCCTCCTTGGTAGGGAGCCATTGCCAGACGCCATTTGAACTTGGCGCCGGCTTGCCAATGCTTGAGCCATAGCATCCGTCTTGCTGTGACATTGGCAGCTATGGATCTGGAGGCAAAATATCCGACTCCAAGGTTGCGTCCGATGCATACTCAGTCGCTGCAACCATCTTGCTTAGATCTTGATGAGTCCGTATGTCCTCTGGGGGAAGCCTGGCCTAAAGCTGGCGAAGCCATAGGAGGGAGGTCCTGACAAAAAAGGAAGCGCAAGTGGCAGTTTTAATTGCCCACGCAGCCGCCTGATGAGTCTTGCGGAAGGTCAGGTCCCATCTCCTGTCCTCTGTCTTTAGCACCTCAGCCATGTCCCCCAAGATTGTGGACGAGAACACGAGAGGGGTCCAGGCTTCGTCCACCTTTGGTACTTCAAGAGCATCAGTTAGATCTGATGAAATACTAAACAGCCTTTTATCCATTCCTCCCATGGAGGGGAAGGAACCCAAGGGGAGTCATGATAGCAGTGTTCCAATATCTCAGGAGCTGCCAGAAAGAAGAGGGAGTCAACCTATTCTCCAAAGCGCTTGAAGGCAGGACAAGAAGCAACGGATGGAAACTAATCAAGGAGAGAAGCAACCTAGAACTAAGGAGAAACTTCCTGACAGTTAGAACAATTAACCAGTGGAACAACCTGCCTCCAGAAGCGGTAAATACGCCAACACTGGAAGTTTTTAAGAAGAAACTGGACAGCCATTTGTCCGAAATGGTATAGGGTTTCCTGCCTGAGCAGGAGGTTGGACTAGATGACCTCCGAGGTCCCTTCCAACTTTATTATTATTATTATTATTATTATTATTATTATTATTATTATTATTATTAGTCAACTCTACTCATTTTTAGTTGCCACATAGAGCGGAGGGAGGAGGGTTGCCCAGGTGCTTTGCTAGTCTAAATAATCTTCTTTCCTGTGGGAACAAAGGTCATCGGCTGCAGGCTGGGCATTGTGTAAAAAGACCGCCAAGAAGATGTATTGGAGAATGTAGTTGCTTGCAGTTTTAGGGGAGGGATTTTTTAATTTTGTATTAGGGAATTGTTACGTGTGTCTCCAGACTTGTTTTCACTTTTGACGTGCTGATACTTTGTAATTAGTAAATATATTCTTTGAGGAATTTGCAAACCTCGGAGTTCTGCTTTATTTATCTCTGTGTATCAGAACCATGACACAAGTCAATGGGGATACCAGATTCACTTAACAACCATGTTACTAACTTAACAACTACAGTGATTCACTTAACAACTGTGGCAAGAAAGGTTGTAAAATGGGACAAAACTCACTTACAAATATCTCGCTTAGCAACATAAATTTTGGGTTTAATTGTGGTTAAGGAATACCTGTCTACAGTTTTCAATGGCAAAAGGTAATGCTAAAATAACTACAAATGTATGGTGATATCACACAAATGCCATATTATACACTTACTGACATCTGTCACAAGTATGAAGTTGTGACATTTGTGTGACTACATAGTTATGCATATTTTATAATTTCCCTTCTCCCAATGGACTCCTACGCACTAAGCATGGATAAAGTATTGCTTTTAGAAAAAAAATATTTGAAACCACATTAAAGCTTCCTGAAAAAACAGGCTAACAATCCTGCCCAAACTGTTACAAAAGCTATGCATCAGTCATCACTTGAAGCAAAATCAAAAAATATAAAGGATTAAGGATTCACAATAATTTCTGAACTGTAAGAGAATGTTTGCCTTATAACATACATTAATTCAGTCCGTTCAAAGTTATTTCTCAAAATCTCCTTTTCAAATTTTATTTTAAATAAAAGTATAATGTGCATATACTCATTCAATAGAAAAAGATTTCAGCCATTTGAGGCTATTTTTCTCCATGTCATCAAAAAGACATTAAAAAGGTGTCGGTTTAGATCAGCGGTCCCAATCTGTGGGCTGCAGCCCACTACTGGGCCACGGCCTATTCCCAACCAGGCCATGAGTCGCTGGCTGGTGCGCATGTGCGCAAAGGCCCACTTGCACAAGTATCATGGGTGTTCAGGGCTTCACTTGAGCGAGCGTTGCGGGTGCTCAGGACCCCACTTGCACGAGCATTACGGATACTTGCGGGTTCACTCGCACAAGCAATGGGTGCCCCTCCCACAGAATCATTCTCCAGCATGACGAGTGTAGAATCCACCGATGGGTAATCTCAGCCTTCCTGCTCAGTTGAGACTAAGTCAGAAATCTGCCACGCCTCCTTCTGGGTGTGCCTTCCCAGTTTTTGACTTAGTCTCAGCTCAGTAGGACGCAAGTATTTTGGCTCCTCTGTTTAGACTAGGTTAATTAGCTTTATTTAGTTAAGTAATTGCATTGGTACTTCAAATTTAAAATCAAATTTTATTTTTTCTCTAATTGGTCTTGATAATCCAGTTCCAAATTTGCAGGGCTGCAACGGTTGAGCTTTGGTTTTAGCGAGCCTCACAGGCTCTACTCGAGCCGATCGTTGCAACTTTTACAGCCCCAGCTTCAGCGTGCCTTGAAGGCTCCGCTCGGGCCAATTTCCACTGTGTCGGCCTCAACGGAGCCCGATCAGCTCGGATTGGACCGATTCCTTCAGAATCCTTTCCTGCGGAGCCCCGGGCAGCCGGAAAGCCTCACTGAAGCGTGTCATAGCCGCGAGGCCGTTTCATCTTCCTGGCGCTCCGGATCGCAGCGGAGGCTGCGCGTCGAAACAAACTGCAAGTTTGGCCGTTCTGAGGCCTCGGAGCGAAGGGGGCAAGCCTCTAGGGCTGAAGGCTTAACCGTCAGTGCCACCCAGGTCTGGGTAGGCCTGGCAGCGTTGCAAGCCAACCGTTACCTTTGGCATGGCTGCCATTTTGGGAGCCCCGCAAGGCTCAGCCGCCATTTTACAAGGCCCATTGACATCAATTGTTTGCAAAAAAAAGACCCAGCCCAGAGCCTTTACCTTGTCCTGCGGCAGCAGGGCGGATTGGGGGGATATATCAGGGGCTCTCTCCACCCGGGGATTATTGCAGTGCTGTGGGGTCGGAGTCGAAGGAAATTTTGGGTACCTGGAGTCGGAGTCGGAAGTACAAAAACTGAGGAGTCGGAGTCGGAAAATTCGGAGTCGGAGTCGAAGTCGGAGTCAATTTTGGGTACCTGGAGTCGGAGTCGGAAGTACAAAAAACTGAGGAGTCGGAACATTTATCTACCGACTCCACAGCCCTGGATTATTGTCTGTCTTCGTTTGAGTGAGCTCTAGAGAGCAGTGGGCGGCCGCCATTTTGTATTCATACAACCGGACTTGACCTCCCAAATCATTTGCAAGGCCCTCTGATCATCCTTATGTCTAGGCCATAGGCCCTTCAGATCAGAAGACCCCATTCAGTCTCACCCCTATAGGACCTCACATTCCATCCTTGAAATGTCACTCACTGAGGGGGAAATTTGAGTAGACTCCACCTGTCCCGATTAGTTGTGTGGCGCTGTGCCGCAAGGCCTAACAGACCGTTCTAGAGAACTGCCTGGCTGTCTGTCATTGCTGTTGCGCAGAGCGTGGGCTTTTCCCTCTCTGACAACCAGGTCTGCGTATTGGTTCCTCCCCCCACCACTGTATATTTCCTACCCGGAATATCCAGGTTGCAATGGCAGACAGTGCAACTCCTCAGTCATCGCAGGGCTCTTCTGCTCCCCCCGCACAAAGAAAGCGCAGATCATCTGAATTGGAAGCGGGGGGGTAAGAAAAAATCAAAGGCAAAGGCCTCATCCACCAAAGAGCCCTCCAAGGCTGCTGAGCGAAAGGCCTCGAGGACACATCAGGCGCTGGAGAGGGAGTTCTCCAGAGCTCAACGGCTCATCTCCAGTGAAGAAGTGGTTCCCCCCGTTTCACTGGAACCCTCACCATTTGAGTCTCAATTCACGCCTCCCCATGATGCCCCTAGAGCATGGTCTTCTCAGGGGGAAACTGGACAGGTTGGTCCCCCTCTCTCCTCGCTACCAAGCACCCAGGGAGATTTTCCCTCTCCCACAGTACAACAGGGACCAGAGGCCACTTATACCCCTACAGCAGCTGGCATCCGTCCCTCGGACCAACAAGGCATATGGTCGGAACAATTTCAGGCCTTTATGCATCACGCCTTTGCGCAATATATGGCCTCCTCCATGGGTCAACGGCCTTTGCAGATGCCCCCTCCTCCTCCTCCTTCCCCGGCATCCCTCCCTCAAATAGGCACTGCCAGGTTCCCTGGCTCGGACATTTCAGATACATCCTCTCAGATAGGAGAGGAGGGATCTGTGGATTTGGAAACAGCTGACATGCCCATGTCAGAGGACGAGGAGACAGCTCCGGATCCGGCCCCGGCATCTGGTCTTTTTGACCCTTCTCTGTTTAAATCCCTGCTTCTGAAGGCTTGTACCACAGCCAAACTTGCTCCTGAACAGGAACCCAAACCATCTACCACCTCCTCCCAGGACTTGAATCCTTTATTCTCCGAGCCGGTAGTGGAGGAGAAAAAAATCCCATGCCCGTCCTTCTTCCGCAGCACAGTGGAGAAGCAGTGGTCTTCACTGGGCACTCTTCCTTCGCCCAGCGGGACTGAGAAAAAGCTCTTCAATGTCTCCTCTTCCTTTTCTTCCCTCCTGGATGTGCCAACTCTGGACACTCCACTGACTTCCCTATTTTCTATCTCCACCATTCCAGGAGACATGCAGAGGCCTTGAAAGCGGAGGAAAAGAGGTTTGAGTTTTCTCTTCGTACGGCTCACCAAGCCTCGGCATGTGCGATCAAGGCGGCTACGTCCTCTTCTTTCTTCGCCAGGTCGTCCATCATGTGGCTCCGTGAACTCCAGGCCCTCATTCCTCCTGACCAAATGCGAGCACACCAGACATTAGGCAAGTTGGTCGCAGCATCCGAATACGTGGCGGACGCGTCGCTCCACTCTACCGGGTACTCCGCCAGATCTATTGCAGCTACGGTTTCGTCCCACAGACTGCTATGGCTGAAACAATGGCAGGTCGACCTGAAATCAAAGTGGCATCTATCGACCGTACCATATAGTGGAACACACCTCTTTGGTCCAGTCCTCGAACCGTAACTCATAGAGGGAAAGGACAAACGCAAGATACTTGCACATCCCTTTAAGAGGTCGGACAGAAAGCCTCAACAGGACTTCCGTAGGCAGCCCTTCTGTACGGGTGCCACTTGGGATTGGAGGCAGCCCTTTTGGGCCGGGCAGTCCTGGGATTGGCCCAGAAGCTCTCGATCCTTTCCCCCTAGACAGGATCGCCATCAGGACCGCCAGAACCCCAGAGCCAGGGCCCAGTACCAGGCCAAGCGACCCTTCCGGGAGTCGGGAGGCCGTCCTTACAGGCGAAATAAGCGACGCCAAGAAGGACTCTCCCATAGGGGGACGGCTGTCCCTATTCAGCGACACTTGGGAGGCCACCACCACGGAGTCTTGGGTGATAGACACCATTAAACACTGTCTCACTCTGAAGTTCTTATCTACTCCTCCAGCATGCTTCCTACCATGCCCCAATGTAAAAAACGCCACCAAGGCGGGACTGATGTCCAAGGCCATCTCCCACCTACTAGAGATAGAAGCCATAGAGCCAGTGCCTATGGAACAGAAAGGACAGGGGTTTTACTCCATTTTGTTTGTGGTACCAAAGGCCTCGGGGGGCTGGAGGGCAATATTGGACTTGAAAGGACTAAACTACTTCTTGACTTACAAGAGGTTCAAGATGCAGACTCTCAAGTCCATCCTGGCCAGCATCAGGAGGGGGAATTTCCTTTCCTCCATAGACTTGACGGAAGCTTACCTTCACGTCCCGATCCTCCCCGAACACCGCAAATTCCTCCGGTTTTGTTACGTGCACCGTCATTTCCAGTACAAGGCTCTCCCGTTCGGCCTTTCCTCGGTCCCACGGGTATTTACAAAGATCTTAGCGGTCTTAGCCGCACATCTGAGAATGATTCCGGTGCGCGTACAATGCTATCTGGACGATATCCTTATACAATCCCGTTCCTTCCGGTCGGCTATGTCAGATCTGGACATCACAATCAAGACTCTTCAAGATCACGGATTTTCCGTGAACTTCCAGAAGAGACACACAGTCCCCTCAACCTCCATCCTCCACCTGGGGGCATTAATAGATTCGAATCTGTGCAAGGTCTTCCTTTCCCAGGATCGCAGGGACAGCATCCGAACTCTTGTTCTCCGCGTCCGGAGGGAAAAGGTAGTTTCCATTGTCCAACTATCTCAACTACTGGGGAAAATGGTCTCTTGTATGGGGATCGTCCCATGGGCCAGACTACATTCCAGAGACCTCCAGTGGTTCTTCTCCCTTTCCAGAAGCGGAAGATGAGTTCATCCACTAGGAGGGTGAGGGTCCCACACCAGACTCTGTCATCCCTTCTGTGGTGGACCTCTTCAGCGATGGCCAGAGGTTCCCTCTTCAAGGAGCCTGCCAGGCTCACCTTGACCACGGATGCCAGTCTGTTCGTCTGGGGTGCTCACCTCCAGACTCATCTAGCTCAGGGTCAATGGTCCCGTTCGGACTTGGGCCACAATATAAACTGGCTAGAACTCAGGGCCATTCACCTAGCTCTCTGCCACTTCTCCACCATAGTAGCGGGACAACACATACTGATTCTGACAGACAACGTGGCAGCCAAGGCACATGTCAACAGGCAGGGTGGGACCCGATCCAGGTCCCTTATGCTAGAGGCTCGCAGTCTGGGCTCTTGGGCAGAATCCAATTTAGGCTCCATCAAAGCGGAGCATATATCGGGAGAGGCGAACCATCAGGCAGACTCCCTGAGCAGGTCCACGATCGATCACTCAGAGTGGCGCCTGGACCCAGTTCTGTTCAGGGAGATCTCGGACAGATTTGGCCAGCCTCAGTTGAACCTATTTGCCTCCCCGAAAAACTCCCAACTGCCCAGGTACTTCACCAGGTTCCCGTCCCCAGGGGCAGAGGGAACAGACGCCCTTCGCTGCAAGTGGCCCAGGGGACTGCTTTATGCATTCCCCCCTCTTCCGCTGATTCCGGCAACCATCCGCAAACTCCTTCAGAAGCAGGCGGAGGTCATCTTAGTTGTTCCACACTGGCCGAGATAACCATGGTTTGCCGACCTTGTGGAACTTTTAATTTCGCCGCCATGGAGGATTCCTCCAGACCGCATCTCCCTCAGTCAGGGGGCCCTTCAGCACCCGGATCCCCAGTGGCTCCAATTGGCCGCCTGGCACTTGAACAGAGAAACTTAACCAGGAAATCCTATTCGTCCAGGGTGATCTCAATGATCCAAGCCTCCAGGCGCCCCTCGACTAATAGGATATACAATGCCACGTGGAAGAATTTTTGCCTGTGGTGCACTAGGCACCAACTCCAGTCCCTGTCTGTCACCATACCAAATATCTTAGATTACCTACTGGAAGGTATGGATAAGGGCTTAACACCTAGCACTATCCGCAGGCAGGTAGCGGCCTTATCAACAGTACTTACCTGTGACAATCTGGTCCCATTAGCACAGCACCCGGTAGTAAGCGCCTTTCTCAAAGGGGCGACTAATGCCAGACCATCGGCGGTTCACCGCTATCCTTCTTGGGATCTGCCACGAGTGCTGCAAGCACTAATTTCGCCACCCTTCGAACCTCTCAGCTCTTGTTCACTGAGATTCCTTTCTCTGAAGGTGGCCTTTTTGGTTGCAATCACGTCAGCCAGGCGGATCTCGGAACTGGCTGCCCTGTCAGTCAGGGGTGACCTGTGTACTTTTTTTGCGGATAGGGTGGTCCTTAGATTGGACCCGTCCTTCATCCCGAAAGTCAATACCTGGTTCCATAGGAACCAAGATCTAGTTCTCCCGGATTTTTGTCCTAACCCGTCACATAGGTTGGAAAGACAGTGGCACAAGCTGGACGTGCGCAGGGCTCTGCACTATTATGTTAAGCGGACCTCTGCCTTTCGTAAGTCTGAGGCCTTGTTTGTGTCTTTCCAACCTTCTTCCATGGGTCAGAAGGTTTCCTCTTCGACCATTGGAAGGTGGATTAAGGCATGTATTGCCCGTGAATATCTCTCACAATCCCTACCGATCCCTACACGCATCACAGCCCACTCCACATGCAGTGCTGCTACGTCTACAGCCTGGTCTACCCAGGCGTCCATTGAGGATATTTGTAGAGCAGCAACTTGGTCCTCTCCTTCGTCATTCATTAGACATTACAAGGTAGACAAGTTTGCATCTGCAGATGCCTCCTTTGGCCGGAGGGTGCTGCAGCAAGTAATTTCTTCTGGTGGGACACAAGCCCAGACTGATTCCCCCCCCCATCGTAGGGACAGAGCAGCTTTGGTATGTCCCATCGGTGGATTCTACACTCATCATGCTGGAGAAGGGGCGTTGTCTTACCTGAACGCCTTTTCTCAGCATGATGATGTAGAATCCACACCCACCCTTAGAGGCTGTCTTAGGCCCGTGTCAGAGTAGGAGCCAATGCGTCGGACTTCGTCATGTTTTGCTTCGCCATGATCAAAAACTGGGAAGGCACACCCAGGAGGCGTGACAGATTTCTGACTTAGTCTCAACTGAGCAGGAAGGCTGAGATTACCCATCGGTGGATTCTACATCATCATGCTGAGAAAAGGCGTTCAGGTAAGACAATGCCCCTTCCCTCTTCCCCCCCTCCTCGGGTTTGGGAACTCTGGTTTAGATGACAAAATTATTTCTCCATTTTATGAGTTGTTATAGTGTAGACAAATGACTAAAGTGGCTCCATATGGCAGCTATAATGCATGTGCAAAATCTCAGAGAGAAAAACTGAAAGGGAAAATCTAGAATATCTAGTTTTACCACATAGAGGCCTGTATCTTAGTAATAAATCCTGGTGTATTTTATTTCAATATGGTAGCAGCAACATGAAGAAAGAATAGTACTCTTAACAGCTAAGTGAATGTATCATAATTGTCTTCTATCTGTATTTCCCTGATTTTCTCTCTCTATCTAAAAAGATGTCTCCAAACATGAATTAACTTTTAAACTCTTTTATTACCATTTCATCACAAAATTAACTTACATAACACACCTTGTGAAACAATCACAAGTATAATATAGTAAATTTTTAGAAGGGGTTGTCATCATATTTCATTTCTAGACTTGCTTATGTCTTACGTACACACATGAACAGACATCACACTGTCCAATTAACAAAAAGTGATGTATAAAAACTATTGTACATCAAATACATATTTGGGCTCCAGAAGATGGTAGAGGACAGGAAGGCCTGGAGGAACATTGTCCATGGGGTGGTGATGGGTCGGACACGACTTCACAACAACAACAAACAGTGACAACTTAAATATCCTTAGGGGCTACTCCATTTCCGCAAATGGTAGACCAATAAATTCAGCAGTACTTAGTATGAAATTTCATATACTGTAGATAAAATATAATTCTAGGAAAAGTGAGTGCAGTATCAAATCAAGCAATAGACAAAAAAATCAAATAAGGATTATCACTCCTTCATAACTTTTCTTTTTTAGAGCAAAACTGTGAATGAAAGTCATTAGACTTTGGCAGCCTTCTTGAAGACCAGAAAAAAATATTCACAGATAGGATCCAGTAAACTGACTATCACAAGCTCTGGTGTGTGTGATTGTCCCCAAAGAGGGGTATTAACTATAGAAGCAAAACAAGAACAATTCTCAAACTACAGTATATTATACAAAACTGTATAGTTTTCTGCTGGGTAGTCCTATAAGACTATAAGACCGGTTCTTATTTTTGGGGAAACACTATATCAATGGTGCTGGTTTAACAAATTATATAACTGGAAGTGCAACCCCTATTCTACACCAAGACATTTTAAACCATGCAAAGATATATAAGAAACAATTTACTCAAACCACTGGCCACATGCTGCAGTCATCCTACATTAACCTGTAGCCATTTGGAGGCAAAAAATACATTATCAATTAGTAGAAATAAAAATGGTGAGTTAATGAAAAAGAATAATACATTGAGATAACTGATAACACATAGAAATTAATTTGAGAAGGCGTGCCACTCTTCTCAGGTAATGTTCTTAAAATTTAGCCAGCTTCTAACAATCTCTGGTCTGTGTTAACATAAAACAACCTCCATATTTTTCCAGCATCAAATATGTCTTCATTGGCAAATCTCAATTATATTTCATCAAACCTTTCTCATCTCTGTAACACAGAATGTCTGTGTGCATGAGCACATACTTTCATTTTAATTTACCTCTGGGGGGGGGAGAAACTGAACTCCTTTTGGCTTGGGACCTTAGGTTACTGGCACTAATACAACTTCTTTTTACGTTTTTTTTTTAATACGAAGCCAAGAGAGATGATAGAAACTGTTTATATAGCCAAAAGACTAGTCTCAACTGGGGGTTTTTTTGAGGAGGGGGAGAGAATTTAGCTGCATTCACCTTTCCCTACCTTCCCTCCGCCTTTCTCTCATTTAGCCAAAATACCTATAAGCATTTTATGTACAGCCAGAAAGCATGAAAAAATATTGAAAAGATCTAAATGCTCTTGGGATATGACATTCTCATCACACTCTGGACTTCAGCCAAGTTCATCCGTTAATAGGCAGCCACAACCATGGCCTAACCCCCCTCCTGTTTTCCTCCTCTCCCTTTATTCCCCCACCCCCACAATTCGGCCCTATGCTGGCCTTTTTCCCTGACCTCTCTCAGTCCTAAAAAACTAGACATCGATTATGTCTGCACTTTTCCCTTTCCATTCAAGATAAACATAACGCTTCAAGTCCAGGGCACACCCTGGGACCCTTCACAAAGCCATCTATCATTCTGTCTGCCAAACCAGTCTGGCCACACTAAGGCACAACAAAATAATGATCTCAATGTACAATTTTCCCTTTGTTGTACTTGCTCTCTTACTACTAACCTCTTTGCCTCTACCACTTTCTCGGGAGCAGCTGCTATTGACCACAAAATCATTTTCTCACAAATGCATTTTTTTAAAAATTAAGGGAATTGTGAAGAGTTTAATGGATTTTATTCTGCAATCACATATTTTCTCAAAGCTCAAGGTGATTAAAATATTTTAAGTTCTACATGTGTGTTTGTGTCAGTGTGTATAGGTCTATGTGTATTTGAAAATGCTTTGCAAATTGTCATTATTTTATATTTTTAGTATTTACTATTTGGAAAGCTGATTAATTGCTCCAGAAAAATTTAATTGCAAATTTAAAGGCAAAAAAGACGCAGCAGCAGCTAATTTTAACTTCTAAAAACAACTGGTGCAGTATTTCTTGCCAACCTTTTTGATAAAGACCAAACTGCAAATGGTTCAAATAGAACAATTGCTCCAAGATAAGACAAAGTCTACCGGACTGTACCTCTTTTTCCTAGAGCAGAACCACTGAAGCAAAGAATGGGTGCATTACAGACCGGGAAAGTGATCACCCCAGAAATGTCAAATAAGTCAGCCAAGTCTAACATACAGTTGCAGACATGAAAAAAGGAACAATTTTCATAATTATATGACTTATTAGATCACTGTATTTCTTTCCCAAATACACAAATGCAGTCCAATAGTTTTGTTTTCATATTTTAGGGAGAAATAGTATTTACAGATATATGGCTCACATAACGAAAGTCCAGGTTTTCTTATTTTACATCAGTGTAACTACTGTTTTGCAAAACAACCAGGAATCTTGTAGCATTTAAATTCTAACATATTTATTATAGTATATGCTTTCATAGATATGGTATATGCTTTAATAATATAGTAATAAATGTAATATTTCAAAACCACATTAAGTCCTAATTGCTTTTGTTTGAAAGAATAGCACAGCCATCCTTTTGGTAGCTATTCTAATATAACAACTCTGATCATAATACCAGAGAGGGAGCTGGCAGTTCAAAAAATGTGATTGATAAATAAATAATAAAATAATTATGAAGAATTAAATTCCATCTAATTCAACAAGATTAATTTTCCTGAAAACAGTATTATATTTATATAAAAAAAATTCTTCCTGACAATCTGCATGAATGGTTAGAATTTAAGATATTTTGTGCATTCACTGAATTGATTTGCAAACTTCTTTAAGGCTACCACATGCCCCAATGGCAGCTCTCTGGGGGGAAAAAATCTGGTTGTTGGCACTGTTGTTAAACCATTTATAGGTATCACTTTATATAGCCAGAATGCTTTAAGTGTGCTCCAAAGATGTTAGAATTTTTCATCAGTATTATAGTGAAAGAAAACTACTGTCCATTCTAATATAGCTATATAACAATATTGTAATACTAACACTAATTAATGCCATATAGAAAAGTAGTGCTAATAAGCTCCATGAACAGATTTTATTTCTGTGCTTTTTATAAAGCCTAGTTTTGATCTAACCATGCTTTCACCAAAAAGCAATATAACTTCATCACCACTCCTTCCTGAAATGAACTAGACATTTGAATGCAAGTTTCATGGAAAAAGACCCAAGGCAAAAAGTATGAGGTAATATTCATGATACTGTTCCATAAAGTATTACATCATAAGAGAAATTCATTCTACACATGTCACTTTCTCAGAAAGGTCATCTTAATGATATCCTAACCATGAGCAAAAACATGGTTCAGCAACCACTTCTGTAGTCATCTCACAATATTGAATTCATCTCATCCCCTTAGCCTATTAGCTATTTCACTGTTAAAACAGTGTTTCCCCTCTTCTCGTGACATAGTTTTCGCCACGAATATGATCCAGAATCACTTTGTTATTCAATGCATAACATTTTTAGACGGTGGAACCTGCCAGCTCCTATTGCCCATTTTAGTCTGCTGAAGACACAATCCTCTCCTCTATCTGATGGATCTGCCCTTGTGACCATTTCAATTTGAACTGTGGGAATAAATGCAAACCTCACTTTCACAGAGATAACTACTTGCACAGCATCTTCCAAAATGTTTGTCACGAGATAAGTATGCTCCTTATGAACGAGGGTTTAGCACTGTTCTGAAAGAGCACTAGAAATATTTTTTTAAACTTGAGTCTATCACTAACCCTGTAGTGCACAGGTCTACTTAAATCTGTAAAAAGATCTGGCTCTGCCAGTATGGTTGCTGGTCCTGTTACTGTTAAGTCCATTATGGATTTTCCACCACTACGTTAATCTTTCCATGGCTGCTCCTTTTACCATATTTGTTACTTTGGAAGCAACATCATGATGCCTATTTCTATGTCATTGCTTTGTGCCACCTACATTTGGGTTCTTCTGGCCATAGTCATTTGCTGCCAAGATTGCCATTTCCTTACAGCACTAGTTGAGGATGAAGATCAATCATTATTAATCACTACCTACCACTTCAATCTGTACCGTCTTCTGAACCTCTTAACTCACAAGTCACAGGTATGGAGGAAGAACATAAGGTGAAACAGGGGAGCTTTACCAGTGTAACAAGAAAGAGATAGCTAAACCTGACATCCAAAGAACATTCAAACAACATACCTGAATTCTGAATGTTGCTCCTTCTATGGGATCCAAAAGGCAAGGATGGTACATGATCCCTGACACATCACATACTAAAAAAGAGTTTAGGTTTTGTATATTTGTTTTTGTGCCTTTGAGACATTTTTGACTCCTAGTAACTATCTAGACAAGTCCAAGCAGTTTTCCTGGTAAATTTTCAGAACTGGTTTGTTATTGCCTTCTTCCTAAGGCTGAGGGAGAGTAACTACAAGTAGTCCTTAACTTACAAGAGTTCATTAATGACTGTTCAAAGTTGCAATTGCACTGAAAAATATGACTTATAACCATTTTCCATACTTATGATCACTGCAGCACCCCCATGGTCATGTGATCAAAATTCAGATGCTTGGCAACTGACTCATATTTATGACAGTTGCATTGTCCTAGGGTCATGAGATCACTTTTTGTACCTTCTGACAAGCAAAGGCAATGGGGAAGCCAGTTATTATAACAACTGAAGTAATTCACTTAACAACAAGAAAGGTCATAATATGGGGCAAAATTCACTGTATGTTTGGGCTCTATTGTGGTCATAAGTCAAAGACTACCTGTTGCCTCAAATCACTCAACTGGCTTTGTGCATAAAGCAAGAGTAGAATCAAAATCTCCCGTTTCCAGCCTGGTATCTTATATCAGGGGAATCTACCCCAAAAAAATTTCACATTACAAATTTTAGGACAATCCCACTTGGTGGCTTTAGCCATCAGAACAGCAAATATGATGCTAGTATACTGTATTTTTTATTATTTTAAGAACTGAAGAATTAAATTTTCACAGTCATGTCTCTCTGACTGTAAACATGCAATGAAGAAAGTAAACCATATAACCCATACTCAGTATATGCAGAGATGGGTCTGGATGGGGAGGAACAGACTCAGGCTCAACCCTTCCAAGACCGAGTGGCTGTGGCTGCCGGCGCCTCGGCATAGTCAGCTGATTCCATCGCTGTCTATAGGGGGCGAAATTTTGGCCCCCTCAGAGAAGGCACGCAACTTGGGTGTCCTCCTGGATCCATGGCTGACACTGGAAGATCATTTGTCGGCCGTGACNACCTTCGGAACGAAGGTAGGGTCTAACCGAAGGATAACCCTATCCTGTTGGAAAACACATAAGTCATCTCTCACTGAAAGCGCCGCCAGCTCCGAAATGCGACGAGCAGAGGTGATGGCCACCAGGAAGGCCACTTTGTGGGACAGAGAACGAATGTCACATGTCCTGAGGGGCTCAAAAGGAGATTTAGTAATAGCCCAAAGCACCCTTGACAACTCCCACGAGGGGTATCTGTGTACCACAGGAGGATTCTGGTTGGAGGCTCCCTTAAGGAACGACCTTACCAAGGGGTGATGACCCAGTGATTCAGCAGAGTCGCATGAGAGGATTGTAGACAAAGCTGCGACTTGCCTGCGAAGGGTATTAGGGGCTAAGCCTTTTTCCAGACCGTCCAATAAATAATCCAAGATAATAGGCACCGTAAGTGCCGAAAGTGACAACTTCCGTCTGGAACACCATGATTGGAAATTTTTCCACATGGCCTCATATATGCGGTTCGTGGACGGACGGCGTGATGCCTGAATAATATTTATAACCCCTTGTGAACAGCTTTCTCCAGTTAAGATCGAGCGCTCAAGTGCCAGACGGCTAACTGGAGCCACTGGGGTTCGGGATGCAGAATGGGGCCCTGGCTGAGGGAGACCTGATCCGGCGGAATACGCCAAGGGTCGCTGACTGAAAGATTCATCAGATCTGCGAACCAAGGCCTCCGTGGCCAAAAAGGTGCCACCAGGAGAACCTCCGCTCGCTCCTGAAGAATCTTGCGGATTACCGCTGGTAGAATTGGCAGAGGAGGGAATGCGTAAAGCAAGCCCTGCGGCCAAGGACTCCGAAGGGCATCCGTCCGTTCCGCCCCCATTGTCGGAAAGTGGGAGAAAAAACGGTGAAGATGGGCATTGTGCTGGGACGCGAAGAGGTCCACTATAGGAAGACCGAAACGGAGGCAAATCTTTTGGAAGATCCTCGGGTGGAGTCTCCACTCCGCGTGATCTATCGTCGATCTGCTCAGAAGATCGGCCTGTGTGTTTGCTACCCCCGAGATATGGTCTGCCATGATAGATGCCAGATTGCGTTCCGCCCAGAGACCCAACGAAAGAGCTTCGGACATCAGGCTCCGAGATCGAGTTCCCCCTTGGCGATTAATATGTGCCTTGGCTGCCACATTGTCCGTGAGGACCAGGACGTGTCGCCGTGATACTAGGTGGCGAAAATGTCGTAGCGCTAGATGGATGGCCCTCAACTCTAGCCAATTTATATTGTGTCGTAGATCTGAAGCAGACCAACAGCCCTGTACCCAGTGAGACTGAATGTGAGCCCCCCAACCGAGCAGGCTGGCGTCGGTCGTGAGGACAATCCTGTCCGGCTCCTTGAAACACATCCCTCTGAGGACGGCTGGTGACAGCCACCAATTGAGGGAACGTAGCACGTGGTGAGGGAGAACCACTCTGTTGAGTGAAGCACTGAGGTTCCGCCTCTGAAAAGGAAGCATGAACCTTTGCAGCTCCCTGGTGTGGAGCCTCGACCAG